>NC_050447.1:126958407-127133407 GCF_903995425.1 Onychomys torridus | reverse complement strand
ACTGCTCCTCCGAGAGGCCTTCTGGGTGTTGCTGGAGAAAATGAAGCCCCCACAGGCTCTTACAGCAGCTTAGAAGGTTATTGGAGCATGTGGTGTAGGACAGCGCTGGTTTCCTGCAGAGAAACAAACACAGGTTAGAGCTGGGGTGGTGTCATGGCTAACCTTGGTTGTGAACTTGACACACCTGGGAAGAGGACTCTCAGGTGAGGAACTGCCTCCATCAGATGGGCCTGTGAGCATGTCTGTGGGGGTTTTTCTTGATTGCTGTTTGCTATAAGAGGATGCAGCCCACTGTAGGTGGTACCATTCCTAGGCAGGAGGGCATGTGCTTTGTCAGAGAGCTAGCTGAGCAAGCCAAAGTGAGCAAGCCATTTAGCAGCTGTCCTCTGTTGGTTTCTGCTTCAAGCTCCTGTCCTGAGTTCCTGCCTTGGCTTCCCCCATGATGGACTATAACCTGTGAGATAAAATGAACCATTTTCTCCCCAAGTTGGTTTTGGTTATAGATACCCCCACCCCAGCAACAGAAAGCAGGCTAGTAGAGCAGGCAGTCAATGAGACAAGCCCACAGGGCCAAGGAAGAGCCTCTCTGCTGTACTTCCACTAAGCCTGGACCTGGAATAAGTGGCGTGGGATGGCAGGGATTCTCTTCCCTGCCTAGAGCAGTTCACAGGCAGCAGCAAGGAGGATCATTCAAGAGCCTTGCCTTCAAGTCCCAGCTCTGCTTCTGCATGCTGAATTGACACGGTCAGTTCTGATCCTCTGAATCTCATATGGAGTTACTCATAGCTACATTCTCCAACTCTGGTAAGAACTCATTGTTATAAAACACACCTGAACAAATGCCTTATGCAGGAGGGTCCAGGGAATGTGTACTATGTTTGTATCTTTGTAAAAGTCTTGCAGTGCAGGGGATGGAGCCCAGAGATGTCCCATGCCTGTCTTGCATGAGCTGGGGAAGTTGGAAAAACACCAAAGTTTTGCTGCCATCCAGTGGGGTAATCAGGCTCACTGCTCCTCCTTCCATACAGAGGGGAGGGAAGAACCCTGTACCTCCTGCACACTTCTGCCTGTCACAGGGTGGCTGAGGCTGTGGATGCCCGACTTTGCAAGGCCCTGTGAACAAAGACACAGCTGGTTCCCAGCCGCCTCCTAAGGCCAAGCTCCTGCTGGGAACCCCCTGTCTCTCGCTCTTAGCACACTGCACCTCTAACTGGACAGCAAGGTCATGCCTGTGGCATTTTGGAGGTTATTGTTACCACGTGAGCAATGTACATATTTGGCCAAGCTAGCAGGGAGGTATCTGCCCTTGGAAGAACATTCCAGGGGTTCTGAGAAAGCACTTCTTGCTGAAGTTACTAGAGAAGCTACCTCAAGCCGAGGGCAACTAGCTTTTGCCCTCTGTGGAGCCTTGTAATGAATTACCCAAGAAATGCTGCCTGGGAAACATTACATGTTCACAGTAAAATGCCAAAACATAGAGAACAAAAAGACACAAACAACTCAAATAAACCTCTCCTCCAGCAAGTCTTTCTGTTACACAGTTCAGTGATTAGATATTTTTGAATGAAATACATCCGTCATTCCAACAGATTCTCTTTAAAGTGCCTATACATGATTTAAAGAATGTTTAAGTTGAGAACTCTAACTTCACCAGCACCTGATTCACTTCAGTAAATATTTCTGTTTTCCTCTGCCTGCATATTTTTATGTAGATGTATCATGTTTTATGATTGTTTTTCTCTGTGGCTGACACTTGTTCTTGCCTCGTTAACCTGAGACAGGTCTCTCACAGAACTTGAAGTACAACCTTTTCGGCAGACTGGCTGGGTCACAAGTTCTGGAGACCCACTTGTTTCCACCCCTCCATGCTGGGGTGATAAGCACACGTGACCATGCCTGGCTTTTTAATGAGGGTTCTGAGGATTCGAACTGAGGTACAGCAAGAGTTCTTACCCCCGGAGCCAATTCCTTAGCCCCTGTTTTCCTTAATTTTAATAGCCACATTTATCTATTTCCCTTTCTGGGTTTGTTTATGAAACCCTTGACATCTCAAGGTCATCAAAGTATCCTATGTTTTCTTCCATAGTTTATATGTTCTCCTTGAGATTCAACCTATGACCATATTTGTAATTGGCTTTTGTGTGTCACATGACGTCCAATATTATTTTCCCATTTTCCTTCCTAACCCTTCCCATTTCCATTTTAAAGCAAATGATTTTCCTACCTAGCTGTGTGAATTTCTTCACCTGGTCCTTGTTTCCCTCCTGGTGGACATGGAATTAATTCCAATGTTATTATCGCTCTTAATTTCAGCAAAATCTGTGAAAATGTCCTTCTCCATTCTTCAGCCACTGACTTGTTTGTTCTGATAAGCTTTGACAGAATTCTCCACAGAACTACTTTTGGGTTTGCTGTTTTTCTTTTGATTAAGGCTTTGTCTTTTGTTTTACCCATGTCTGTTGTTATTTGCTTTATTGTGTTGATCTTCTTAACTTTCAAACTGGACATTTAGTTCCTAAACTCAAACTCATGTTTTACACTCGAAGTGTTTACATCTGCATTTCCCTTTGATGGCCGCCCTCAGGAACGCCGTATGCTTTGTCATGTTTTCACTGTAGGGTAGCTTAAAAGTTTTCTCTTCATCCCACAATCTACTGAGGAATGTGCTTTCAGGCTGGTAAAGGTTTCTTTTGCTGTTTTTTAGTTTTGTCACAGTTAGAGAGCTGCTCTGTGAGCTGTGGCCCTGGCTAGCCTGGATCTTGCTATACAGCGTTGGCTGGCCTTAAACTCACAGAGATCCACCTGCCTCTGCCTCTGGGACTAAGGGTGTGTGCCACCATACCCAGCTCTAGTCAGCGTTTACATGTTTCTCGTATGTTTGAGAGGAATGTGTTCTGTTTTTGTTGGGAAGAAGCATTTACCAGTTATTACACTTTCTATTGTGTTTACAGAATATTACATGCTGATTTTCAAATGTGGATAATACATTATACATTTTATATTCTATTATAATTATTTGTTAATTTTTCTTTGTAGTTCTGACAACATTACATGTTTTTAAAGAGAGGCCATTTGGTACATCTAAGTTTAAAATTATCTTTCTGGGAGATTAACTCTTATCAAAATATGATGGTCATAATCTTTAATAATACCTTTCTCTCAGTTTATTTATATGATATTAATAAAGCTAGCTAGATTTTTTTGTTAGTATTAGTATATGGTATCTAATATATATGGTCTTCCTTATACTATCAATATTTTTGTTTCATATGTGTAAAATCTGTTTATTATAAAATATTTGTTTTTTAAAAATCAAATTTGATGATCTTCTTTCCTTCTTTTTTATTTTTATTTTTTGGTTTTTCAAGACAGGGTTTCTCTGTGTAGCTCTGGCTGTCCTGGAACTCGCTCTGTAGACCAGGCTGGTCTTGAACTCTCAGAGATTCACCTGGCTCTGCCTCCTGAGTGCTGGGATTAAAGGTGTGAGCCACCACCGCCTGGCTTCCTTTCTTCTTTTCAGAAGTTGTTATTATTATTATTATTATTATTATTATTATTATTATTATTATTATTTGTGTGTGTGGTGTACAAACGCCATGGCATGCTTGTAGCAGTCAGAGGACAACTTCATGGAGTCAGTTCTCTTCTTCCATCTTTACATGGTGTCTTAGTCAGGGTTTCTGTTGCTGGGAAGAGACACCACGACCATGGCAACTCTTACAAAGGAAAACATTTAATTGGGGCTGGCTTACCGTTTCAGAGGTTTAGTCCATTATCATGATTGTTGAGAGCATGATGGTGTGCAGGCGGACATGGTGCTGCCTACATCTTGATCTGAAGGCATCAAGAAACGGACTGTCTCATTGGGTGTAACGAGCATAGGAGACCTCAAAGCTCACTCTCATAGTGACACACTTCCTCCAACAAGGCCACATCCACTCCAACAAAGCCACACCTCCCAATAGTGCCACTCCCTTTGGGGGCCATTTTCTTTCAAACCCCCACACGTGGCTTCTGGGGATTGTACAGCAAGTTGAGCCATCTCACATGTACCTCTGTTGAGACAGTGTCTTACCACATAGCCCAGGCAGGCCTTGAATCCACACTCTGTCTCAAACTCCCCAGTGCTGGGACTGTAGGTGTGTGAGGCCATGCCTAGCTCTTTGTATTTTTTAATTGGTTAATTTACCCTATTGGCCAACGAGAAACATTTTCATTTGTTTCTCTCATCTTGCTTCATATTTTACATTTATTCTGCCCTGTCTAAATGTCCCCCATGTTTTCTTGCTTTGTTTTAAATTGCCCTTTTCTTCATTTGCTCACCATGTGTCATGTGGATTTCCATCCTCTATTTTAAAATAAGCTTTCCAAGCATTTTGACAAGCATAGGTAACTGTGAGAAGTCCAGTGGGCTAGGCCATCATCCACACCAAGCCATGCTAGGATTCCCAGTGTGCAGACTAGGCCCTTTGTTTGTAGCCACTAGCAGACACCAGCAGGCTTTGTATTCTCAATCCCTTTCACAGCCCCATGGCCCATTTCTGCTTTGAGCCCCAACACTTGAAGCAAAAGGATGTTAACTGGGCTCCAGGAGAGAACAGAGAGGGAGGGGCGGGTATCAGGGTATCATCATGAGACCTGCCTTCCACCTTCTCATTGTCTCCTCCGGGAAACAGCACTTTAGCTCTTTCTGGAGGTCCCCACGCCTGCCCATGTGGAAGAGGTGAAGCTGACCTCTCCCCTTTGCTTTGGCTTCTTCACTGGGTTCATGACAATTGGTTTCAAGGTAGCAGAACCAAGACCTAATTCAGTCAATGAAACTTAATCCTGAAGTTTTCACTGGAGCAGTCGGCTGGGGAACCACTCTTCTATTGGGTCTGAAAAGACAGTAAGACAGGAGCCTGGGCCTGCTGCAGGTCACGTGGGGAGAGGCTGAGAATGAAGCCTGTTGACCGCAGGAAGCTGAGCTGAGAACTGATGAAAGACCAGTTCCTGATGACCTTCAACATTGGTTCTAGCCATGCTCAAGCTACCCTTGACCTTACAGTTCTGTGAGTCAGTTGCCACCCCAAATCCACCCCTTTCCACTGAATTTCTGCTACTAGTGCTTGACAGTGTCCAGACTAAGAATATTCCCAAATAAATGTTATTTGAATCAGCATCTTTCATTAGATGAAATTAGAAGGCATTAGAATATATTCAGCACCAGCGGTCAGAACCCAGCATTAAGACTCCCTTGTGAGATGCCCCCCTCACTTCCTCTCCAGGCCCCAGATTTCCCTCTGTGATAATACTAATGGCAACATCCCAGGACACCAGCATAGGGCCCTCTTCCATCGCCCTCTGCTGCCTGCAGGACAGATGGCCAGACAGAGCCACTGACCACTTCTCCTGTGTCTGTAACTCTGCATGTGTTCTCCCTAACACTTGACATGCCTTTCTTTCTTTCCCAGCTCTGTGGTGATGGGGCTGGAACCAGGGCCACTGAACACTGTCCCTAGCTCATCATTTCTTCTCTGATGACCGTTTCTACTCCAGTTTCAAGGCTGTCCAGCTGTCACCTCCTTGCTGTCTCTGAGTTCTCCTGGAGTTATCAACCCCTCATGTTTCTGCACTTGTTTCCCTGAGCTAACTGCTGGATTGCTTCTCTGTCTCCCAGACTAAGCTAAGGATGGCATAAGAGCATGTGCCAGATTTTCCTTTCTTTTTACATTTGAAAAATGACATGTATTGTGTGTGTGTGTGTGTGTGTGTGTGTGTGTGTGTGTGTGTTGTGTGTGCCATACTGCCTATGTGGAAGTCAGGGGACAGCTTGTACCAGCTGGTTTGCTCCTTCTACGAAGTGGGACCCAGGGATCAAACTCAGATTGTCAGCGGCATCAAGCACCTTTATTCTCTGAGCCATCTCCCCTGGCCTGTTCTTTCAGCTTCTGTTCCTTGTCTGTCATCAGGGTGCCCATGTGTGTGAACTGACAAGTGAATGTTTCAGTCAATCTCACATAGACAGTGACTCACCTGTCTTCTGACTTGCCCAGTTTAGACAGGCAGGTGTTGGAGACCCCCATCTGGTTGACTCTGGAGTCCTCACCTGCTTGCTGCCTCTGTCACCTCTCACAGCTTGTCTGCAAGAGCCTCATGAGCAGGAACCCCAGCAGACAGTGGCAGACAAGGTAGATATATGCATGAGTGTGTGCGTGTGCGTGTGCGTGTGTGTGTGTGTGTGTGTGTGTGTGTGTGTGTGTGCATGTGCATGGGCGGGTATATGTGTTTGTGGGGTGTAGGGTGTGGAGGGGTACTGCCGCCGCCATTTCAGCAGATATCTGAGCAATAGCTCTGTCCTTGGGTGAAAATGGAAGAACCGGAAGCAGGTTCCTGTGTTCTGTTTGATCAGTGCTTGAGTTTGATCCCTGGGACTCACATGGTAGAAGGAGAGAACTAACTCCCACAGGTCCTCTGACCTCCACATGCATGTCATGGTACACACACATAGACACACAGACACACACAAAGTTAATGTGATTTTAAAAACCTACAGAAAATGAGTGGCAAGAAGCAGCACTGCCTGAGTCTGTCGCTGGTTGCTGCACCCTTTTCTACATCACTACCACAGTGGCAGGCACTACAAGGCAAGGGTGGAGTTTTCACAGACCATGAAACTGAGGCTCAGGGTAGGTGGAGATGCCCTGAGTATTCTCATCAAAGGTCTCAGATGTCAGTTTGAGCCCATGCTGTCTGACTCCAAACACACCTCTTTCCTATGAGGACGTGTTGCTCCCCGGGAGGCAGACTACATGCATGTGATAGAATGGTACCCAGAGACAGCCTCAGAGACAACAAGATGGTTTGGGCTGGGTAATCAACCTCCAGTAACTCATGAGATCAACAGCTGAGGTATAGAGTGAGAACAACGTGCAGACCTTTGAGTGAGCAGAAAGCAAGAGGGCATGAGCTTAGGAGTGTGCAATCCTATGTGGTTGGGTATGCAGACACACACATGTGCAGAGCCTGGGAGTGTGAGCCTGGGAATGAGAAGCAGGTCTGTTGTAGCCATTTCTTCCTCTGAGGTGTGAGGAGAGAGTGGCATGGGGTTTTGCCTGCTATAATAGATGGGAATTCAATAGCACCCCAAGTGTTTGGGGGTGTGGGGCTGAGGGAACAGCATGAGCTGGGGCTTGTGCTCTGAGGACTGGAGAGGGGGAAAATCTGCTGGAGAAGAACTGGAAAGATGCAGAGGAGACAAAGAACCAGGAAGATGCAGAGGAGACAAAGGCATCCTTTGCCACAGTGGGATGGTCCTGACTGAGGTATGATCTACAGGCACTGGGAGCTGCTAAGGCATTGGAGCAGAGGAGTTAGTTAATTGTTTAACATTCCTGGGGTGCTTCCTGGCCATATTACCCTAGGAAAATTCCCTGTAGCCTAGTCTGGCCCTTCCCCAGGACTCCGGGTGGGGGCTGTGAGTGTCTTGGAGGATGGGGGAAGGGAACTTGCCCCTCCATTGTCTGCATCTTGACTGTCCCCCAAATTTCCATGTGCTAAAGGCTTGTTGGTCAGCCAGGCATACTAGTGGGATGTATGTATCAGGGTGGGGTGGGGTGGGGGAGTGAGCCTTTGAAAGGAGGGGCTTAGTGGAGGGAAGTTTGGCCATTGGTAGCAAGTTCTTGAAGGGGAAATTTAGGCCAGCTGCCTCCTATCTTTCTGCCTCCCAGTCATGATGAGGTGAGATGTTTGCTCTCCAACCTTTTTGATAGACTTGCTGCCTTAGCCAGCTTGCCTCACATTGAGACATGTGAACCCAAGAAGAACTTCTCTTCTGAAGTTGCTGTCTCAGCTACTCTTTATCAGTGAGAGAAGGCTGACTAGTATACCCCCTGTCAAGAAATAGTCCCCCACCACTGGAAGGGTGCAGGGAAGAGGGTTTAGACAGCTTTCACAACTGTCCTCTCTAAAGGTGAAGTGTATGATCCCACACTCATATTGAGTCTGTGCTGGGTGTTTGGGCTGGGGCTCTTTCAGCAGCCTGTTGGGTGAGTATCAGCTTGGGTATCTAGAGATGGAGGTCTAGCCAAGGACATGGAGCTGCTGAGTACAGAGATGGAGGTGCAACACACCACTAGATCCAAACTCTGGGCACTAGCAGATGGGAACCACTTACTGAGCAGTTACACACACCAGGCCTTGCTCACACAGCCATTTCTCACACTAATGCTGGAGATGGATTATTGTGGTTTTCTTACAGAGACGTTACAAAGGTCCAGACAAGCTGGGATACTTGCCTAAGGTGACACAGTCAGCAGGTTAGTGCTGGGTATGCTATAGCACACGAGATGTTGCTTTAAGGACAGATGAAGGTATGGAGAGCCCTGCTTCCACTTTAGCCCTTCCCTGTCTCTTTGTCACCCAATTTCAGGAGAAATTGTGTGTTGGATTGCTGAACAAAAACCTGTGAGAATCTCCAAGACCTCCCTTCACTTTTCAGTTCCATGTGGGGAAGAGGACGTGTTGATCACTTTATCTGGAAGATGGGGGCCTGGAACCCAAGGACTCAAAGCAAATAAAGGATGCAGCCCTGGGGAGCCCAGCTGCGCCACACTCCATGCCATGTTCTCCCCAGGATGCATGAAGCAGAGCTGGGGGCCAGGAGCTACATGGTTCCATTCTCTCTGGAATGTGGGTCTCACTCAGGCCTCCCCAGTCCTAGCCTTTTGTTCACTTTGGCTAGTTGTTCAAACTAATCCTCTCCTGAAATTGGATTTTAAAAAATTGTGTGTGTGTGTGTGTGTGTGTGTGTGTGTGTGTGTGTGTGTATGAGAGAGCATGCACATGTGTATGCCATGATGTACATGTGGAGACTAGAGGACAACTTACAAGAGTCAGCTCTCTGTACCATGTGGATCCTGGGGATTAAATCAGGTCAACTGCTTTGGTGGGACATGGCTTTACTCACTGAGCCATGCCACCAGCCCCAGGATTGTTTATCTAAGATAAAGGAGATCTGGGACCCCCCCTCACACCCCTGCTTATGAAAAAGACCCCAGAGTATCTGATGCAATTCTGGAATTCACATGCTTGGATCATTGCATCTTACCCTGAGGAGCAGGAAAGTGGCATGCCTGCCCCATCAATGGGGAACTAAAGCTTGGTGAAGTCCCCCATGTGACTCAGCTCTGGGGCTATGAAGTCTGGGCCCAGCTTTGTTCTGAGACCCTAATTTGGTCTCCAGTGTCTCAATGGCATCAGCCTTGAAGTTAGGACAGAGGTTTTCCTTTACATGGCTCCTCCTCAGCTCCCTCAGAGAATTCTTTCTCCTTCCTCTGTTCCCACGTCCATCTTTATAGGCCAGTGATCTTTCTTCTTGTTTGGTCTTTATGCTCTACTCTGGTCAGCTGACCACACAGTCACAGGACATTTCCAGGATCCTACTGCAGATGTGGCCTTGAGGAAGTGATACCCTCAGATGTGGCTAGTGTCAAGGAGGCCTACATAGCCTGTCCTGAAGACAAGGAAAGTGGAACAAACTGCCTAAAATATCCCTTCCCTCTGGCCCACAACTTTGTTTCTAGAAACTCAGTTTCTAGGAAAAGTCTGAAAGGAATCTGGATGTTCTCTGTTTGAGGATATTCGTCATGGAGTTGCTTACAACACAAACAGACACCAGGGCCTGTGGATAGGACTGCCCAGAAGAGCTTAGCAACTGGCCAGCTGTGACCCAGGCTAGACATTCCACTTGTACCTGCTTAGAGGTGTCACAGGACAGGTCTAGAAGGGCCCAGACAGCCTGGGGAACTTACCCCAGAGGCTGGAGGTGGGGTGAGTCCTGTAGTAACTGCCTTCATCGTCCAGAGTCACTGGGGTCACAGATGAACATGACAGAGTTGTCTGACACTGGACACTTAAGGTTTTCCTTCATCTGTGAAATCGTGGTCTGTCTGCTTCCTGTGCAGAAGGAGAGGAAGACTCTTATCCCAGGGGGTACCCAGGCATGTGCTGACACCCAATGGGAGATGCTGTCATGGTCAGCCCACTTTTCAGATGGAGGCAGTTGTAGAGAAAGGAAGTGATGCCCAGGTCAGCTGGCCGCCCCCTGAGAGGCAGCATCTATGAGGTGTTGGGCCTCGCATGGCCAGCTTCATAGGTAGGGATTGGGAGTGAGCTTGCCAAAGTAGGAATCAGAGCAAGCATCAGCAGCCATGAGAGAGGGGAAGAGAGGGAGAGGGAGACAGAGAGACAGAAAGACAGAGAGACAGAGACAGAGCGAGTTGCTTGGAGGCTAATCCTCACAGGGCAGAGAAAAAAGACTCATCTTCTCACTGTGATTTGGGGACCACACCTGGACATGGAGAAGAAGGATGTGCAGGGTTGCCATTTCTGGAGTCCATGGCACTAAGACTGAGGATTTTCTGACTTTCAGCTGTAGATTCTATTTGAAGAAAAATGAACATTCCCTCCAAGAAGGGAAAGGTGGCTCAGAAGGTCACAAAACTTGCAAGGAACTTTTCTCCTGAGCTTATACAACAGTGAACACTCAATCACTTTGGAGAAGGAGACCCTTGGGTTGCAGCCACTTGCAGGTTGTACCAGGAGCTGCAGTGGATTAGAGTCTGAGTGCTTTCACTCAAGCTGGGGTATGCTTTTCAGGAATTCAGCTGTCTGAATTGCACATGCTCCTGTGACCCTAAGAAATTCATCAGCCTGCCTGGCAGGACCTGGGTGGACTTGTCTCTGGCCTGTTTTTGCTCTGTTTCTAGGACAAATTGGAACTAATATAGTCAGGGACTTCCCTACCACCTATCTGGAATGCCAGCCAGTGGGTGATGATGGCGAGTGGGTGGTCCTCCAACACAGGACTGCATCTTACGTGGGCTGTAATGCGGTTTGCTTTGTGCCCTGCAGCTTTGGCGTGAGTTACATCAGGACAAGACGACCTACTGGTGGTTGTGTGGCAATATTTGCTACTTCAGTGCTTGCTACAGGCCCCCATTTACTTCTTATCTCTAGGCAGGGAGGACATGGTCCCTCCCGCCCTCACCAGTGAGGGGATTCTCAGATGTAGACACCCTGCAATGCTATCCCCTCCTGGCTCCCAACGCTCTGCTATAAACAGCTTCTGTGTTACATAAATGCCAGTGTCACCCCAAAGCCAAGATCCCTGGGGCTTCCTGCTGTTTCTGCAGGGGCAGAACCAACTCTTTTACAGGTGAGGAAATTGAATCTCAGAGAAGGGTGTGACCTTCTCAGGGTCATAGTCAGCAGACACTCCTACAGAAAAGGCAGAGGCACCAGGAAGCCAGGCCACCTGTGGTTAAGGCTGGAGATCTTGCTGCAGAGCCACCTTGTGCCTAGCCAATGCCCTCCTCTGGCTCTGCTCTGGCACTTGTAGCTAATCATGATAAGAACAAATTTTGCTGCACTCGCCTCTACGCGCTAAGTGATTCATTAGTATGAAAACTGTATTCTTCATTGTCGCTGCCAGAGACTCTCGACACATCACAGTTGGGGTTGTGGGCATAATTTCACTCCCTTGTTAAGCATTTATATGTAGTTATTGTTGGAAGAGTCCCCTGTGACTAATCCAAGTTCCCGGCTTTCATATGAAGAAGGGACATGAGGCTCAGGCTCAGGAGCCCACTTGAGTAACTCATCAGTGGCCTGAGACAAATCCATCGAAGCTCCAAACTTTTCAGCTTCTCTTATGTGCAAAAAGGCCACAGGGGAATAAAATCCACTGCCTCCAGGTACAAGCACAGTGTGCCAGGCACTGTGTGTGAACTGGTGACAACTCATTCCAACCACTTTAGGAAGATGATTTTAATTCCTATTTTTCAGATGGGCAAACTGGGGCTCAGAGAGGGCAAAGCATGTGCCTAAAGTCACAGAGTGTATAGCTGGGAGTTAGTATTCATGTCTTACCCCTATACCAGCATTGGTAAATTATAGTCCATGGGTCCAATCTTACCTACTGCTTGTTCTAATAAAAAAGGCTATAAAAATGTAAAGTAGCACTTCATGACCCATGAAAATGTTATGCAACTGACATTTTAGTGTTCATAAACAACACTTTACTAGGACACAGCCTCCTTCATGCATTTATTTGTTGTTTATGGTTGCCTTTGAGCTATGACAGCAGACCGAGCACACCCGTGTGTTATTTAGCAATTGACACAATCTGAGAAACTCATCGATAGGAGATAGACCACTGCGCAGGCATCACATTGTGTACTTATATACTCTGAGATGTCCTGGCCTTGCATATGCCTCCTTTGAAGGACATAGCCTGTCATTCCTAGGTTAAGAAGTTGTGCAGGGCCACACTGTGCTGAGTGGTGCAGGAAATTCCAGCATAGTGCTAAGTACTTGTGCATCTTAACATAGACACTGTGCTGAAAGGCACAGGCAATGGGATCTTTTCCTTCTCTGTTATAATTTTAGATATGGAGCCTGACACTCTGAAGAAAAGCTTTTCCCATCTGCTTCTTGCTGGGATGTCTTCTGTGGGGCTGGGAAGGCATGCAACTTCTAGACAGGACACACTGGTTGGTTTAGCCCAGATCATCAGGTCCCAGTGGGTGGGGGACTTACTCTGTGCCTCCAAGCTTCATGCTGCCCTGGAGCTGGGTCCCACAGGGAAAGGGCCTTTGGGTTTTTTTCCTTGCCTGCTCAGCTGAGTGAAGTCTTTTTGTCTTAAATGTGAAAAGGTAACAGTGTAGTGGTCCTTTCCTCTCCTCCCAGTCCCTAGAAAGGCAGTGCCTGCTGACCTGCCTTGGCGAGAAACCAGAGGAGAGGCCTAGTCTCAGGAAGAAGGTGAAGCAGGTTCAGCCTCCATCTGGCTTCAAAGGCACCATCCCCAGATGCACTATTTCCAGTGAGTGACCCTTCTGGGGCCATGACTGATCCTCTGGACTTTCGAGGCTGTGACAGGGGTCCTACTCCTCTTTCTGTTCTCCTTCCCCTGACTTCCTCTGAGGATAGGAGGAGCTCTCATACCCCACACTCTCTCCAGAGAAAAGAAGATAAAGCCATGGCTCTCTGCTCATGGAGCAACTTTGCAGCACCTAGGCATGTGAGGTCGCCTGGAGCATGAGAAGAAGAAAGTAAGATCTGCGTCAGCTAGGTTCTAGACATGGCCTTATATTGCGTCTTCAGCCAAGCCCATAGAGCCTCCCTGAGCCCACCACACCCTCACCTTTCCTGGTGAAAGGGAACAGGGCTTAGAAGGAAGGAAGGGAGGGAGGGAGGAAAGTAAAGACAAAAAGCATGGATAAAGGAAGACTAGACATAGATTTTTGAAGTCATCATGCTAAATGAAAGAAGCCAGGCGCAAAATGTCCAGGATCAGAAAATCTACAGAGACAGGGGACTTCCCTTAAGTTAGAGGATTCAGAAATGAGCTGTGGGAATTGGGAGGTGATAACAAAAGGGAACAGGGGTCCTTTGTAGGGAAGATAAGTGCTCCAAAAATTGGCTAGGACAGTGGCCACACTCTTATGTGAAGAGTGTCTAGAAGGAACCACTGGTGTGTTCACTTTCAGTGGGTGGATTGATAGTATCTGAACTGACTTGGAGAAAATGAGAAAGAAAGAAGATGAAATATAGACAGAAAAGAGGAAGGATGGATGACAAGGCAAAGAAACACCTTTGTTCACAAGCCTGCTGTATGCCAGGGATGCTAAGGGCCTGCATCTTTACTCTCAGAGACAGAGTTTATAGGCTGGAAAGTGGACCTCAGACTGTCAGGTGTCATCAACCAGCAAGTTAGAGGCACCATAACTCATACTGAGTCTACCCAACCTCCAGACAGCTGACATCAGGGCAGAGAGGGAGACCTGTCCTGTACAAGGTAGCCAACAGGACTCCAGAGACAGGGGTAGCCACTGCCCTTTGATATGTGGAGAAGAGTAGTTAAGAAATGATGAAATTGAGAGGTGAGTAACTGGTCTCCCAGCTGAACTGCCCCGATCGATCTCTAGCCCATGCCCCTCCCCCTCCCAGCAGCGGACCAGCAGGTAAGAGACCTGCAGGCCTCCACCACCACTGCCACCCATTGGATTTGGTAACCTACAAAGACCCACTCTGCTGCCCAAACCCACCAAACCCATTATCCTCCGTCTGGCCAACCATCCCTGCAACATCAGAGGCACAAGCACTACCTGCATCAATTGGCAGGAAATAATCTAACTCAGGGCTGAAATCAATAAATAGAAACAAAGAGAACAATACAGAGAATTAAAGAAACAAAGAGTTGGTTCTTTGAGAAAATCAACAAAATAGACAAACCCTTATCCAAACTAACCAAAAGGCAAAGAAAGAATATGCAAATTAACAAAATCAGAAATGAGAATGGGGACATAACAACAGATACTAAGGAAATAAAGAGAATCATTAGGTCATACTTCAAAAACTTGTATTCAAAACTGGAAAATCTAAAAGAAATGGATATTTTTCTGGATAGGTAACATGTACTAAAATTAAATCAAGACCAGATAAACAATTTAAATAGACCTATGATCCCTAAGGAAGCAGAATCAGTCATTAAAAGTCCCCCCACTCCAAAAAAAGCCCAGGACCAGATGGTTTCAGTGCAGAATTCTACCAGAATTTCAAAGAAGAGCCAATACCAATACTCCTCAAATTGTTCCAAACAATAGAAACAGAAGGAACACTGCCAAACTCTCTTTTTGAAGCTATAGTTACCCTGATACCCAGACCACACAAAGATGCAACAAAGAAAGAGAATTACAAACCAATCTCCCTCACAAACATTGATGCAAAAATACTCAATAAAATACTGGCAAACCAATCCAAGAACACAGAAAAAAAAAATCATCCACCATGATCAAGTAGGCTTCATCCCAGAGATGCAGGAATGGTTCAACATACAAAAATCTGTCAATGCAATACACCATATAAACAAACTGAAAGAAAAAAAAAAAACCTATATGATCATCTCATTAGGCCTTTGACAAAATCCAACACCCCTTCATGATAAAGATCTTGGAGAGCTCAGGGATCCAAGGAACATACCTAAACATAATAAAGGCAGTTTACAGCAAGCCAACAGCCACCATAAAATTAAATGGGGAGAAACTCAGTGATTCCACTAAAATCAGGAACAAGACAAGGCTATCTACTCTCTCCATATCTATTTTATATAGTACTTGAAGGTCTAGATAAAATAGTAAGACAACAAAAGGAGGCCAAGGGGAATAAATTGGAAAGGAAGAAGTCAAATTTTTGCTATTTGCAGATGATATAGTATATACATAAGTGACACCAAAAATTCTACCAGGGAACTCCTACAGATGATAAGTACCTCCAGTAATGTGGTGAGATACAAGATTAACTAAAAAAAATCAGTAGACCTCCTATTTACAAATAATAAATGGGCTGAGAAAGAAATCAGAGAAACAATACCCTTTACAATAGCTACAAATTATATAAAATATCTTGGGGTAACTCTAACCAAACAAGTGAAAGACCTGTATGACAAAGACTTTAAGTCTTTGAAGAAAGATATTGAAGAAAATATCAGAAGATGGAAAGATTTCCCATGTTCTTGGATAAGTAGGATTAACATAGTAAAAATGGCAATCTTCATAAAAGCAATCAACAGATTCAATGCAATCCCCATCGAAATCCCAACATAATTCTTCACAGACCTAAAAAAAAAAAAAAAAAAAAAACTCAACTTCATATAGAAAAACAAAAAACCCAGGATAGCATTGGTATAGGAGACAACTTCCTGAATATAACACCAGTAGCACGGACACTGAGATTGACAATAAATGGGGACCTTCTGAAACTGAAAAGCTTCTGTAAAGCAAATGACAAGGTAAATAAGATAAAATGGCAGCCTACAGAATGGGAAAAGATCTTTACCAGTCCCACATCTGACAGAGGGCTGATTTCTAAAATATATAACAAACTCAAGGAGCTAGACATCAAAATACCAAATAACCCAATTAAAAAATGAGGTACAAATTTAAAGAGAGAATTCTCAACAGAAGAATCTCAAATGGCTGAGATACACTTAAATAATTGTTCAACATTCTTAGCTATCAGGGAAATGAAAATCAAAATGACTCTGAGACACCACCTTCACCTGTCAGAATGGCCAAGATCAAAAACCCTAATGATAGTCTATGTTGGAGAGGATGTGGAGTAAGGGGAACACTCCTTCACTGTTGGAGTGCAAATTTGTACAGCCACTTTGGAAATCAGTATGGTGGTTTCTTAGAAAACTGGGAATCAATCTACCTCAAGACCCGGTGATACCATTCCTGGGCATATACCCAAAGGATGCTCCATCATACCACAAGGACACTTGCTCAGTTCTGTTCATAGCAGCATTATTCATAATAGCCATAACCTAGAAACAACCTAGATGCCCTTCAACCAAAGAACAGATAAAGAAAATGTGGTACATTTACACAATGGAGTATAACTCAGCAGTTAAAAACAAAGACATCATAAAATTTTCAGTTAAATGGATGGAACTAGAAAAAACAATCATCTTGAGTGAGGTAACCCAGACTCAGAAAGAAAAACATGTTATGTACTCACTCATAAGTGGATGGTAGATGTAAAGCAAAGGATAACCAGGCTATAATCCACACCCCCAGAGAAGCTAGGTAACAAAGAGGACCCTAAGAGGGACACGTGGATCATCCTAGGAAGGGGAAATAGATGAGATCTCCTGGGTAAACTAGGGGCAGGGGCAGGTAGAGAGGAGGGGATGAGGGATGGGAATATGAGGGATCAGGATGGTTGAGTTGGAAGAGGGATGGAGAGGGAGAGCAATGAAAGAGATGTCTTGATATAGGGGGCTATAATGGGATTAGGGACAAATCTGGTGTCAGGGAAATTCCCAGGAATCCACAAAGATGACCCAGCTAAGACTCCTAGCAATAGCAGAGAGGGTGTCTGAACTGGCCTTCTCCTGTAATCAGATTGATGACTTTCCTAATTGTCATCATAGAACCTTCATCTAGTAACTGATGGAAGCTGATGTAGAGATCCACAGCCAAGCACTGGGCTAAGTTCCAGGAGTCCAGCTGAAGAGAGGGAGGAGAATAAATGAGCAAGACGGGGAGTCAAGATCATGATGGGGAACCCCACAAAGACAGCTGACCTGAGCTAATGTGAGCTTACAGTCTCTACAACAACGGCTAGGGAGCCTACAGAGGGACCTATGCCCTCTGCATGTGGGTGACAGTTGTGTAGCTTGGTCTGTTTGTGGGGCCCCTAGCAGTGGGACCGGAGGCCTATCAGTAGCGAAAAGAGGCTGGCTAAAGAAACCCACCATGACCCTGGAGCCCAGAACTAGGGAAAGATAGCTCAGATCAGGGCAGAAAGAAACACAGTTTGGCTCAGTCAGATCAGAGCCATCTCTGCCCCTGGCCAACTGACTTGTGAAACCAACCAATCATAGAGCAGGATAGTAGAAACCTGGGCCCGGGGTTGACTCCACTCCCAAGACTTCCTGTGTGAACTACCCTGCCCAGTCAGTTTTTTTTGTTTGTTTGTTTGTTTTGTTTTTGTTTTTGTTTTTGTTTTTAAAGGCTGTTTTCTCCACCCTGGTAGACGCAGCTACTCTCCTGGACTCCTCCTTCCCAAATAAATCTATTCCTCAAAAGAATTTTTTGGGTGTGAAGATCTTCATTCACTGGTGTAGAGAAGCTCCTTACTGAGATGTCTCCCAGTGGACAAAACAAGAGAGAGAGCTGAAAGAGCAGGGCAAGGAGGAGCTGAACAGATCTTTGCTGAGACGTCCCTCAGTAGACAGAGAGAACTATAACTAACACTTTTCTCTGGAGCCGGAGGAGATTGCTACTTTTCTGCAGGGGTTTCCCCTTTCACTGAGTGAAGCAAAAGAAGCAACGTCTTAGGTCGGAGAAGCAGAGCTCTGCTAGGAAGCCCCCTTACGTGAGGGCTGAGCAAAGCTCAGCTGTAGAGGCTCTTTAGGAGAGGAGCAGGATTTTGGGCAGACCATACCTCATCACACCAGGTATACCTTGACTTTCCTGAAAGTCAGGGTATCCTTCCGTGCTGAAGCAGTTCCAGGCCTGACTCTCCCAAGAAGTCAGAAAAAATTCCCTTCCAGAGTTGGGCTGCTTCTTTGCAGTTCCAGCTGTCAGGGCTGTGCTAAACAGCTCTAGGTGCCCAGGACACCTTCAGGGCAGAGCTGCTGTTCTGAGCAGCTTGAGGTGTCCGGGATACCCTGCCCTTCATGGTTGAACTGTCTCCAGTTCAGCCATCAGAGCTGTCCTAAGCAGCTCAAGGTGTTGCCTGACTCCCCAGGTAGTCAGGACACCTTTACCCAGAGTTGCAAAACTTACCTTTTGCAACCAATTTACCTACATTTTTGGTGCCGAAACCAGGGACACCAAACCCACAGAGTTGCAAAAACATGCAGTATACCTACACTGTCCCTAGTGCATGAGCTGGCTTATTTGGAACCTGTTCCCTATGGTGGGATGTCTTGCTCAGCCTTGATATAGGGAGGAAGAGTTGATCGTGCCTCAACTTGATATGCCATGCTTTGTTGACTCCCATGGGAGGCCTGAGCCTTTCTAATTGGAGGAGAAAGAATAGATGGGGGAGGGGGTAGAAGGGAAGTGGGGGGAGGGAACAGAAGGTTAGGAGGGAGGGGAAACTGTGGTTAGTATATATAATAAATTAAAAAAAAATAATAAAAAAATGATGAAATCAGTGTACCAGAAGTCTAGCCCATGTCAGAGAACCAGATGATGAAAATAAACACATTGAACCTTGAACTGGTTCAACACTCTTGAACCAGCCAAGTTCAGGGCCATGCACAAAACTTCCCTTCTTAGTAATGGCTCCTCTGGGGAAGTGTGTCTGTCAGACATGAAGCTCTGGCATGTCCATGGACTTTGTGGCCTCATTTCCAGAGAATGAACTTACAGGAAGCAAAGCATGTCCTCTGCTCCCTGCTCCCACCCTTGTCCCCCTGCATAGTAAGGTCATGCTGTGGTGAAGGGTCTGTGGATGGCTATCCTGCCTACAGACACTTTTCCGGCTATTGCCACGTGCCTTCACTCTTCCAGGCCCATCTATGGTAACTGGTGGAGGTGGGTGGGGCCGTAAAGGCTTCCCATCTGAGGCTTTGTGACTCAGAGACAACCCTGTATGCTTCTGTGAGATCCGCCCCTGGCATCAAGACTTGGAGGAGGGCCCGCTGTGGCTTGATGTAAAGAAAAGGGAACAAGCTCTTTCTGAGCTTGTCTAGGCTCCCAAACTTCCCTCTTTGAGGCTTGGTTTCCTGATGTCTACAGTGGGGTGACGTTAATTATTTCTCAGGGTTTGCATAGACCCTGGACAAGAATTTATCTGGACATTTGCCAGCAAGCCAGGCACAGGGCTGGCTGTCAGGGATCCAGTAGTGAACGACATGGGCAGGGCCTGGCCTCTGGGAGCTTATGGTATAGGGGAGAAAATGTAACACCAATTGAGGCTGGGACAACGTCTTGTAGTCTGGGAGTGCCAACTGTGTGCATGAGAGAAGATTGGTGTGACTGTAGGCGCCAAGTAGTACAGAGCCTTAGTGGCTGGGTTTGGCTTTCATTCCAAAAGCAACAGAAAGGTTGGACCATAATCAGGTCACTTTTAGAAAGGTCTTATGTGGCCTTAGAGGGAAGGAAGGTAGACTCAGTGACTGGAGGCTCTTTCCAAGGCGAGGATTGGAAGGTGAAGGAGAAGGTACCTGGCTGGTACTCCAGCCCTTGAGGCGCCTAGTTGTTGTCAAGCCAGAGATAGAAACACTGGGGCTCCACTGGAATGAGGAAGTGCACACTCAGAGGTGTGATAGGCTGGGTGCCCAGGAATCTTATCTCCCCAGAGATTATGGGAGCAAGTGAGTCAGAGAATAAGACCCAAAGGGTCTAGCCTCTCTGCCTGCTCTGCACTAAGATGGGTCAAAGCCTTCTGATGCCTCGACTTCCCCTTCTGGTATCTACAGGACTGCATCTGAGGCATTTGTCAAAAGCAGAGCCAAGTTCAAGTTCAGGTGTTTGTTGGTGGTCAGAGCATAGGCTTGGAGGACAGACAGGCGTGGATCATAGTTCTACCACATCTGAAGTAGTGGTGGCCTGATGCCAGCTGGTTCATCTCTAGGCAGCTGCTGGTGATTCAGGGCTGTCCTGTGAGAAGCACAGCTCACCTGAGCGGTGTGTGTGTATGTGTGTGTGTGTGTGTGTGTGTGTGTGTGTGTGTGTCTGTGTGTCTGTGTCTGTGTCTGTGTGTGCTCTGCTCACTGTTGTGTACTGACAGGCATCCAACAAAGGCTTTGGTAAACACTTAGTAAAGGCTCACTTCTAATGATGGAGTCAGGCAGGTGAGGTGCTCCCACAATAGCGCTGAGGAAGGGGCAGGCAGAGCCTCAAGCTAGGAGCTGGCTGCCTGGGCACAGAGAAGGTAGGAGCAGCTGGCTTGGGTAACCTGTCTCCACCTCTCCACTCAGGAGAGTCTGGGTCGGTCCCTTCAGGGGTCTTGGCAGAGTTAAAGGCTCTGGGTAAGGTCTGTTCTTGGCCTTAGATACAGAGTAGGAAGGACAAACTGTCAGTCAGCAGGAAAGCTGGTAGCTGACATTACTGAGAGATGCACAAGGTCACAACTGCCCAGGCCACTCGGAGAAACTAACCACTGGCTATTCTTAGTCTCCTGCAGTTCTAAAGTGTGCAGGTTCCCTGACCCTCCGTCTGCTCCACCAAGCCCATCTGCCCACTGTTCCCAGAGGCTGAAGACAGACCACAGTTGAGCTCTCTAGGATCTGAGCTCTGGCCCTAATCTGCTGCTGCAATGAGTGAGCCAGGCAAGCACCACCTCTTAGCTGGTCTTGACTTGCTCCAGCTGGTATCCAGAGCGACTCTGGGGACAGAAGAAAATGTGGACCTCAGACCCTGCTGGGTGCCCAGCACCCAGAGAGTATGCAGTAGTGGAGCTGCTAGGGACTCCCCTGCTTGTGTTACCTGGGGGAGTCTACTGGACTCTGAGCCTTGGTTGCCTATCTATGAAGTGGAGATTCAGAGCTAGAGAGCCACTTAGTTTCTGCTCTTTGCAGAAAACCTAGTTTGATTCCCAGCATCCATGTCAGATGGCTCACAACTGTCTATAACTAGTTCCAGGGGATGGGATGCCCTCTTTTGGCCTCTGCAGATGGCAAATGGAGGGAGCCTGGTGTATCTTAGCCATTTCTGCCAAGCATGTACTGAGTGGATTTAAGGACTGGGGTCAACAGGCGCTTATGAGCAGGGATGATTTACAGTGATCCACTAACCAAGCAGTGCCTATTTCCTTCTGTCTGTAACTGAATGACTTTGTTTTTCCTCCACTATGAACTAAATCAGCTTTGTGGCCTCCTGAGTGAAAGGTGGAGTGATGTAATTGAGCGGAGCATTTGACCTAGCAGGCTGGGACAGGGTAGTCTCCAGGTGCAGAGATGCCCTGGGCTGGCTTAGAGGATGGACTTGAGAGGGGGAGCCCAGAGGCTCAGATGGTAGGGTTGACATTGTAGCAAGAGCTCAGGAGCAGGACCAATGAGGTTTTCAATGGGGGGAGGGGAAGGGACAGGTGTGACATCTACAGGAGGACTCTCCACACCTAGGAGATCTGTGGCATCTGTGAGGATAGAAGGGATGAAAGCCAGGACATCTAACAAGGCACTTCTGCCCTCATAGCTGCCCCCTCAGAACTCAGAGCCTATCACAAGGGCTTGCAAATGAATAAATGGACAAATGAATGAATGAGTAAATGAACAAATAATGAATGAAAGGGTCTGTCCTACAGACAAGCACTGTAGGGGCAAAGGCATGGTCTTTGGGAAAAGAAAAGCCACATTAAGTGAGCAACTCATCTGCTCGGTGTTTTTCAAGCCTCTGCTCATGACTCAAGCAGGAGCTGGCTTTGTGTACAGTGAGCATTCTCGGTGCATGCCAGAGGACAGTGCCATGGGGCTCTGCACACAGAGAGCTTGCTCAGTATGTCCCAGGACAGTCCCACGGGGCTCTTCGCACAGTGGGCTTCCTCAGTGCCTCCCAGGACAGTGCTATGAGTTCCCTCAACACCCTGCAGTGACTTTGTCCTCAGTGAGTTGATTGAAATCTCATTTTGATTCTGTTTCTCTTCCCAGTTTGGACATCTCTCAAAGGTGGAATCTTGCTTGTCCTTGTGCCCTGTCTCCAATATTAGTTGCACTCAGCATTCCCAGTGTTCTGTAGGCTTTTTGTTTTTTAAGTAGCCTACAAGATTTTGCTGTTCTTTCTCCCCACACCCATGGGTTAATGCAACTTCCTTCTTACACATCCACAGACTCACTCTCCTGGCCCACACTGAAGGGGCCATTGCAGCCTTCTGTCCAAGGCCCAGATCTGCTAACCACACCCTTCTTTCCAAAGCCTGCCCCTAGCCCCTGTGTCTGTCTTTCCCAAGCTCCACACACAAAGCCCCCACTTTTGTTTCCACTGGGGCCCTATCCGACCTCTGCCATTTTCATCCCTACTAACTTGAACACTCCCCTAAAAAAAGAGCTGATTTGCACACGGCTTTCGCGTGTTCTTCTGAGGGTATAACTGACCACTCACAACTCCTAAGTGGCAGAGTTGGGCCTTATACTTAGGCCACCCGAGTGGAAAGGCAATTTAGTTAGAAAGAAGGGCATCTGCGCTCTTGAGTGAGTAGCATTTTGTCCAGGTCCCAGCTCAGTGGCCCTGGATAAGATCTGTTACCTTTAATGCGGTCTTTTAAAAATGAAGGTAAATGTAAATGTCCTTTCTAAGAGAGCCATTTGAGGATGAGAGATGATTTCTGTAAAATGCTCATGGAATGGTCTCAGCACCATCCACACAGAGAGTGGGATGTCTCCTGGCACCTCCAACCCACACAAATGTTTACCTGTCTGGCGTTCCTTGGGGGTGTGTGATTTCTATCCCACTCCACACTTGGAGCTTCAGGGGCTTCTCCTCCTGCCATCTGCCTTCTCGGCTTTGGCTCCTGGACAGCAGAGAATTGTTCAGCCTCAGGGAAGTTTTGTGGGAGTTGTGGCTGCCAAGCTTGCAGCGGAAGAGCTGTTGGTAAGCCATGCGGAAGTCTCTGTTGAAGGCAGCGTACAGGATAGGGTTCAGGGCTGAATTGGCATAGCCTAGCCACAGAACGATGCCTTCAACCACCTCGTTGATGGCATCATCCCCTCTCAGGCCACGATAAACAAATGTGGTGAAGTAGGGAAACCAGCAGATGATGAAAGCCCCCATGACTGCAGCCAGTGTCACGGTGGCTTTGTGTTCTCTGATGGTGGCTGCCTTCCAGGAGCTGATGTGATTGATCCTTTTGGCCTGCTCCCTGGCGATCTTAAAGATTCTGTAGTAGGTGACACACATGATGAGAAGAGGCAGGTAGAAGGTGACCAGCCCATCCACCAGCCCGTACACCTCATTGACCTGCACTTTGCACTTGAAGGTGCTGTTGCCCCCTCTGGTCTCGTTTCTGCTGTTCCACCCCAGGTGAATGGACAGGAAGGACAGGGTGATGGAAATGACCCAAATGAAGATCAAAGAAATGGCAACGCGAACTGGGGTGACCAGCACAGGGTACCTCAGTGGGTCCGTGACAGCGCAGTAGCGGTCCAAGCTGATCATGAAGAGGTTGAGGATGGAGGCTGTGCAGAGCATCACATCCAGGCTGGTGTAGATGTTGCAGAAGACCTGGCCAAAGCTCCACTTGAAAGAGAGCTGGTAAATGGCAGAGAAGGGCAGCACCAGGAGGCCAAGAAGCAGGTCAGTAGCCGCCAAGGACACAATGAAGCAGTTGGTGAGACTGCGGAGCTGACGGTTCAAACTGACAGCCAGGCAGACTACCACATTGCCAGCAATGGTGATGAGGATGAGGGTGGTGAGGATCAGACTGATGGCGACTTTCAATACGGTAGAGTCTAAGCAACAGGAGTGAACGGTGCCATTGGGCTCCATTCTACACTTCTACACTCACCCTTGGCCTTGGCCACTTCTTTTCCAGCTTCAACCACTGGGCTTCAGGTTCCCAACCAGGCCAAAGGAGGGCTAGAGAGGGTCCAGTGACCAGGCTGGTGCTGTTGTAGGATAGATCAAGCTGCTCCTTGTGAAGCGTAGGACATAAATAAGAATAATGTAAGACAGCGCCTTCAAGGCTCAAACCCCAGTCCTCAGCTGGTCTTCCAAGTCACATTCCTTATGGGTCTGTAGTATATATCTACCCTCTAGGTTCCTCATGGAGACTGAGGCACTGGTGGCTGTGTCTTGAGGTGGTTTTGGTTTTATGTGCAAGGGATCATACATATAGGCTGTCATGTCCTTCTCCAGGGCTGGTGCCTGCTTCCATCCATGGCACAAGTTTGAAGACTGTTAGATGCCCTCTCTGGAGTCACAGGAGCTGAAAAAGCAAAGATTGAGTGTTTAGCACTTCATAATTAGACCAACAGCAGGACCTGTTCCAAGGTGAGTCTTTCTAGACTTCCATCACCTGGAGAAAAACTAGGAGGCCTGGGGACTCTTTTGGGTGCCCTTCCTTAGGAAAGACCAAGATGGTCAGGGTACATGATGGGATGCTGAAGGGTACCATGATGTAAGGGCTAGAATACCATTAGGAAAAAAATCAATTGAAGGGTGGGTCTAGGATAAGATTGCTTTCATTGCTCCCAGCTGGTTGCTGATGCCTGACCCCACCAGTAGGCATTTGTTATCTGTTGTTTAAATGATACACTGAATGAGTGGATAAAGAAATGCCTTAAATTTACTCTTATTGAGTATGGGAACACTCTAAAGTGGGGACCAGAAACTTTTTCAGAGAAAGAGCCAGGCAGCCTGTATTCTTTTCTTTGCAGTCTGCAGGGTGTCTGCTGAACTAACAACCTTGCCATTGTAGCATAAAAGCAGTCACATAGGATGGTGTGCAGAAGAACACATGGGCTGTGCTCCAGTCAAGCTTTGTGATGGACACATGGGCTTTGCTCCAGGCAAGCTTTGTGATGGACAAGGAACTGTGGATTTCATATTGCTTTCCTTTGCTACAAAATCATCATGATTGCCCCACCCCCAGTGATTTCAAAGCATCCTTGTCTCCTGTACTAAAGCAGGCAGAGAGCTAGACATAGTGTCATCTGCTGTCTCCATGATTTGTCAACTCCATCCTTGGTCAGTGTGCAACACCCATGTCCAAGTCTTACTGGTTTGTATTTCTCCATGCACACTCTTGCACTTCCAGGTCAGCCAGTACACAGGTCTCTCAGTCCTAAAGGTTGTATAACAGTCCACGATGTGGCTGGAAGTGTTTTCTACCACCCCATCACCTTCTCGGGCCTTTCAGTGATTTCCCTCTCCTCCTTCTCCCCTCTCTCCATCCCATCAACCTCCTTCTCTTCTTTCCTTCTCCCTTCCCTCCTACAAACACTACTCAATCAAGAGGTGTACACACAGTGCTCGGATACCAGATCACCTGCACAAGTCCCTTCCAGTGGTGACAGCCTACATTTCCAGTTGATGAGAAACAAGGTCAGTCCTTGTTTCAAGGCTGGCCCCTTTTACACAAGCCCCTCCTGGTTTTTCTGAGAGCAGCCAGCAGGCTCTCCTGAGGACGAAGACTGTGGAAATCTAAATGACAGTGAAACCCTCTTGGAAGCAAGCAGATCGCCAAGGGACATACATTCTGCCTCTTTGGTGCTCTTGTCCGGAGCTGCTCTGCAATCTGAATACAGATGCACCCTATGATTATAATGACTGTGCTGGAGCAGGGAACAGGATTCCCAGCACCCTCTGCTGCTCCAGCTGCCTCAACTTCCCAGCGCTGTGATCTGAACCTCTGGGTTTTATTTCTGGAGGAGCTTTTTATTACACGAAGAGCCCAAACAGTGCGGGTCTTACCACCACACTTAATTAACTTTGGAGGGGTAGCAATAAGGACAGACATTTGTTTTTGAGACTCCCTATTTCTGATAATAATTTTCTCTGCATTTCCTTGACAGCTGGCTGTAGGCATTTTGGCATTGGGCTGGTATTCAAGTTAATGTTTGGGAGAGTCTTCAAATCCGAGTGAATCAGCTCTCAATATAATTAGAAATCCTTCCCTCTCCCTCTCTTCTTCCCTCCATCCCTCCCTCTCCCCCTGTTTTCTTCATCAATCACTTCTCTGGGGACTTTAGGTGTGCTGGAATGTTCCAGGTGATAGGGATGCACAGGTGAGTTTTCCCAGGATCCACTTTGCTGTCTTTCTGGTCAGTGTGAGGCTTCCCAGAGTTTTCAGTGAGCATTCTAAAGGGAGTTTGTGTGGTGTTAATTCCATCCCACCCTATGTCCTGTGAGTGGAATGATCCACCGGAAAGGACTATATCATCTACTTGTGGGCCAACTCCCAGTGAGTCCTTTGTCCATAGATCCTCATTGTCACCCCAGCTGCTGACATAAAAGACACTCTCCTAAACCTCCAAACTGCCAAAGCACTTGTAACTGCAGTAAGCTAGCATCCCAGATGCATCCAGGAGGCATCAACTCTCTGAGCTGCCATACAGCCGGCCTGCACACCCAGCAAGTACATGCTGTGACATTAGGTTTGAGGAAACCCTCCCACAGTTCCCCTGTCCCTCTGTGTGTATAGAGGCAGGACACAGACAGACAGACAGACACAGACACAGACACAGACACAGACACACACACACACACACACACACACACACACACACACACACAAACACCCCACTCTGTTCTGTAACCTCCTTTCCTTAATTTCTTTTAAAATTTCCAATTTATTGCAAGCATCTCTTCAGGGCATTTAAGATTTAACCAATTCTTTTGCTTGTTACCCAGCCTGAGGCAACGTAACTGCAGATGCATGGACAATGGTATCTGTGTTGGCAGGCTTGTGAGTGACAAAAATATGGGGACAACATGAGCTGCCACAGTGAAGGGGTTGATAGGTCAGTAAACTACGCTGTATAACAGGCCTGACCTGTGTGATTTGCTCATAGCAGATAAAACATCATCGAATCCTCAGATCAGCCCTAGCAATGACAGATTGTCTCCATTTAACTTTGAGGAGTGTGTGGACAAAGAACCAAGCGATGTTACTCTTCTGATAATTGGTAGGGCCTTGATTCAAACTCAGTGCTACACTTTGGATAAGTGGCCTCCAAAGGTCCAAATGTCAGAGGCTTGGCCATCAGCCTGTGGTGTTACTAGAGGTGGTGGAAGTTTTAGAACGTGGGAAGTCAGGTCATTAGGATAAGCTAATGAAGGCTTGATGGGGTTATTGGGGCTTTGATCCCTTCCTCTCTCCATTTTTGCTTCCTGGCTGACATGAGGTGAGCAGATCTCTCTGCCATGTACTCCCTGCCATGATGTGCAAATGTTGCCACAAGCCCAAAGCCATGGGATCAAGAGACCATGCACTTACACCTCTGGAGTTCTGAGCCCCAGTAAACCTTATTTCCTTGTTTACCTCAAGAATGTTGTCAGAGTGTGGGAAGCTAACTGATACACACAGTTCAAGCTCCTTGGGTTTTCCCCTTAATGCTCATTCTTTGATTAGATTTCAACTTGCCTTGCCAATTGGATCTCACCATCTACTCATCCCTCCCTCCCTCCCTTTCTCCATCTATCCATCCATCCATCCATCCATCCATCCATCCATCCATCCATCCTTTCCAATTGCTCATATAAAGGGAGAAGTGTGTACAAAGTGGAGTGTTTACATGTTGTTTCTCACCTTAATGTTCATCTTTGGGGCTCACTGGGCCCTGTGACTGTGTCTGAATGGACAAGTGAGAATGTGTTTATTATATTGAGTATTTCCAGGCAGTTGTGTAAAGTTAAAAAATAATATGCATGACATCTTGTTTATCTTTGATACAGATTTAAGAAGTTTGACTCTCTCTGTACGTGTGAGAAAGATTTGCTATTCACTCAGCCATTTCCTTTACCATCTCACAGGTTGCCCACAAATATTTCAGTTGTGTTTTTATATATTTCCTTTCAACAGCTCCTCCTAATTTCTTTAACACATTTGAAAGAGGTACTTTCTGAATTAACCAATGCAGAATTGGCTCCCAACACACACACACACACACACACACACACACACACACACACACACACACACACGGTTCCCAGCCACTGCCACCTTGTTAACAAACTCATTGTGTGCCTCTCATCCCAGGTGGCCCCCAAAAGCGGCACTCAGAAGCACCATAGACTGGGGCCTCAGTGCATCTCTTGGGTACCTGTTACACCCTCTCAGCCATGCTGGGCTCTGTGTGAGGTCTGCTCTGGTTGGCTCCCGTGACCTGTCTTGGTTGTCTCTTAGTATAGCTCTTGGCTGGGCACTCAAGACTCTTTGTGATCGGATCCATCTCCTGCCTTCAATGTCAGCCCCTTCCCGCTGAATGCCAGTTGTGAGTCTAGCATTCTGGGGAACACAGCTGTGACAGGATTCACTTTTTCCTGCTTCTGAAAAGTGCCAGGGCCATTCTGACCCCATATGCAGTTCCCACTGCCTGGCATGCCCTCCGGCTCTTTCTTGTCCAATATGTTCTTAGTCTTCTTCCAAGCCTCCTGTCACCTCCTGGTCTTTGGAGGTAGTTTTTCCATCCTCCAAACCCCTCACGTTACTTATCTGCCTCTAGCTAATGCTCTCTGTTCAGAGTTAGGAGTTTTCAGGACCTTGTGAGAACTTTCCTCCTGGGATGGTCTGGGCTAATTCACTGTCTGAACTGTCTCCTCAGGAATTGAATTGGGGTAATGTCTGGAACACTATTTCATTATGTCTGGAGACTGAGAGGGTGGGGGGCAAATCTAGGTTGTTCTGATGCCCCAACCCCCACCTCACTGCTTCTAAGCCAGGAAAAGTGCCAGGGGGACAATAATGAGGGAAGCTGATGGGCTGGGGACAGGCCCACGGGATGAAGCTGGGCTCAGTGCTTTGTCTTCAGGGGTAAGTGAGTTTCCCTTCTGTGAAACATGTGCTTTTTACCACTAACATGACCATGTGGGGAGCCAGGCTTGGTGCACAAGCAGCCAGAGACTGGGGTGTGTGTGTGGGGGGGGAGGGCAGGGAGGTGTGTCAGTTAAAGCCCAGTGTGCATGTTCACAGCACCAGTTTACAGTAGGAAAGGAACACGGGATTCACTGGGCAGCCTTCCTGTGATGTAAGTGGTCTGATTCTCATTCTAGAAAAGCACTCTGGGAAACAGAGGCATGCAGAAGTGACAAAGGTGTCCCAGAATGGCAGTACTTCTGTCTTCACCTGGTGGGTGTGAAAATGATAAGCATAAAGGAACTGAAGCCCTCTGAGTCCCACACACCAAATGGCATTTTGATTAGGGCCCGGCAGCCACACATGCTCCATACATTTCCTGGGAGCCTCCCAGGCCTCAGAGCAGCCCCCTCACATGGTGACTGGCAAGGTGACTTGGGGCTTAGAGGGTCGTGGCTGAAATGATGCCACCTTCCCAGGGGTGCTCTCTGCCCTCTTGGGGCTGTCAGGAAATGCTGGCATGAGGTCTGTCTTGAGCTGGGACTGGGGAGTTACCTTCATGTGCAGAAGACTGAGACAAGGCCAGGGCCACAGATGGAGATGACATGGCAGGTCCCAGAACTCCAGGAACTCAGCACAGGCGAGAGGTGGGCAGTAAGGGCTGAGAGAGGGAAGGAGACTCAGAGGAACTGGCCCTGGGGTGGGGGCAGCTCCGAGTGTGTTTGTGTATATGTGGAAGTGTGTGTGAGCATGTACGTTAGTGTGTGAGCATGTACGTTAGTGTGTGTATCAGAGTATGTGTATGTGTGTGAGAGTGTATGTATGTGTGAGTATACATCAGAATGAGAATGTATATGTGAGACTTTATATATGTCAGAGTGTGTATGTGTGTAAGTATATGTGTGCGTGTTGAGGGTGTATGTGAATTAGGGTGAGTGTCTGTGTATGAGAGTGTGTATATGAGAGTGTGAGTAAGTATATAGATAAATGTGCGATTTTCAAGCATGCATGCAGAAGACACAATTTGAGAAAGGCAGCATTTTCTTGGGTCTAGAAACACCCATTTTCATCACCATCATAATTATTAATTATTTACTCATTTATTTTGAGATGGGACTCTCCCTCCACTGTCCAGGCTATCTCTGAATTGATGGCACAGGCTATCCTCTGGCTAGAGCGGCTTAGTGGCTGGGATCGCCAGTGAGTAACCGTGTGTGTTAGCAGAGTCTAGAAAGAACATAAAAGTGCACACAAGAAGCCAGGTGTGGTGGGGCACGCCTTTGATCCCAGCACTCGGGAGGCAGAGGCAGGCGGAGCTCTGTGAGTTCGAGGCCAGCCTGGGCTACAGAGTGAGTTCCAGAAAAGCCAGGGCTGTTGTTACACAGAGAAACCCTGTCTCAAAAACAAAACAAAAGAAAACAAAACAAAAGCCAGGAGAGACTGTGAAGGAGCCATCAATCAATAAGACTAGCTTAGAGCCCCTGGGCCAATGTGGAGAGCCTCCAAGTCACAGAGAAGGGTGTACCCATGCCTCCATGGAGGGGATGGGTAGCCACATCAGGGGTGGAAGATTCCCTTTCACCACCCTCTTTTGAGGACCTTCCCAGACTTCTCATCCTGCATGTCGTCTACTCAAAACCCAGTAGACACATGATTTGTCATGAGGAAAAGGGAAGGGGCGGGGCATGCCAGGCAGAAGGGACAGCATGTCGGAATGGAAGTAGGTGACCAGGTCGCCGCATTAAGGAAGGGAGGTAGAGTTGGAAAGGGCTCTAGGTTAGGGAGAGGGCTACTTTGTAAGAAGTCCACTGCCTCCGAGCTCCTAAACCCCAAGGCCACCATCTTTCCCTCCATGAGGCTCACAGCCTCATGAGGGCATGTGTGTGATTGTACCATGCTCCCCCAAGGCTTCCCTTTCGTTAGAGTAGAAATAATACTGCCTGCCTTGCTTTCGAGACCTAGCTCCTGCCAGTCTTCCCAGCTGATCGTCAGGAGGAAAATGCAGCTGAGCATGGAGTGCTCAGATGTTTAGACTTCTCACAGCAACATGGTGCTGCAGCAGCTACACGCAACTGCAGACAGGCTGTGCAGCCTGACAGACTACTTGAACAAGGACTTGAAACAAGCCCTGCTCTTTCTCATTATGCAGCGGCTGGACAAATGATACAGGACTTGACATTTAACCCAAAAATAGAGTTGAGGTTTAAAAAAGAAAAAGGAGAATATAGATATGAGGTAGATCACTGAATCTACCCTCAGAAAAAAGAGAAACAAATAATAGGATAAATGGGTACATCATTGAATCTACACTAAAAAGAAAAAGGGAAAATATAAAAATGAAAACAGGTAGATTACTGAAGTTATTATGAAAAGAAAAAAGAGAATATGGATATGATCAGATAAAAAGGTCAATTATTGGATCTACATTTAAAAAGGAACTACTTGTTTTACATAGGATAAGTAACAAAATTTTTTTTGTGAGTTTATCAAATGTTACTGGACTGGACATTGTTATATATAATGGAGTTTTTCCGCCTGAATCTGTCAAATGTTAATGGACCAGACATCATTAACGTAATCTTGACTGTGTATATTGTATATACTTATTGGATATGATTTTTCTTGTATTAGTTATAAGCTTTTTTAAATTTTAGACAAAAACAGAGGACATGTGGGGGTATTGTGTTCCCTACAATATTGTGCACCCTAATAAACTTATCTGGGGTCAGAGAACAGACAGCCACTAGAACAAAGCCAAAAATGGTGGCTAGAAAATGGGTCAGAACAAGCCATAGCAGAAGTTGGGTGGTCGTGGTGCACGCCTTTAATCCCAGCACTTGGGAGGTAGAGCTAGGTGGATCTCTGAGTTCAAGGCCACATTAGAAACAGCCAAGCATGGTGACATATGCCTTTAATCCCAGAAACCCAGTCTTTAGTCTCAGGGAATGACGGCAGAAAGCAGAAAGATATACAAGGTGTGAAGACCAGAAACTAGAAGCATTTTAGCTAGTTAAGCATTTGGCTGGTTAAACATTCAGGCTTTGGAGCAGTACAGTTTAGCTGAGACCCATTGGGATGAGGACATAGAAGCTTGCAGTCTGAGGAAACAAGACCAGCTGAGGAACTGGCGAGGTGAGGAAAATGTGGCTTGTTCTGCTTCTCTGATCTTCCAGCATTCGCCCCAATAACTGGCCTCAGGTTTGATTTCATTAATAAGACTTTTAAGATTGCTACTACAAGGTGCCTTTGACAGTTCACTGAATAAGTTCAAGGCCATCCAGGGAGCAGATAACACACATAATGCCAGGTCTCCCTGAGTAGTCAGTGAGGCTTATCCCCTGGGAACTATTTTAGACCAGAGTGTTTACCTCGTGGCTGGCCTGGGGCTACACACTTTTATATTTAATCTTTGCACAATTTTGTCAGGTGAGAGATTTTTATTCTTCTCACTTTACAAAGGCAGGCCCAGAGTCTCAAAACCGGGAAGAGGAAAAGTCAGGATTTAAGCCCAGATCTGTCTGCCTCCACAGCCCCTATTCTTAGCTACTCTGCATTTAGCTTTTCAGCAGACAAAGGCTGCTTGGCCCGACTGCCTGTGTTTGCATCTCAGGCTTCTTCCTTCCTGAAAATCATGGCCACAGGAGTCTTTCATGTCTTTGGTGATGAGATCGGCAGCGGCTTCCTCATATGTAGTGGGCGGGACATTTGGTCTTAACCTTCGCTGCAGGAAGACATCTGGTGGGGGCTGTTGCTTAGTGGGAAGGCCTAGCCTTACGGGAGCTTTCTCTCCCCTTCTGTTTCTTCTGGCCACAAGAGCCTAAACCCAGAGAGGGCTTTTGCTTGTCCTCATGCCTCCTTGCTCCAAACATTGTCCCCCCCTTCCCCAAGCGGGCTGAAAGGTGAGCATATCTGAATGTCACCTGGAATCTGGGGCAAAGGTCTGTAGTTGTGCCCTTGGCCCAGGTAGGTAAGAGCCTTTCTGCCTCTCAGCCAGGTTCCCGTCAGCCCAGAGCAGGGTGCTGGGGTCACAGAGGCCTCTCGAGTATGATGGATGGATCCTAGAGAGAGAAGGTGACTTGGATTCGAAGTCTGGATGGTGACCATTCCCATGTGTCAGTCAGCTACCACAGGCCAGACACATACAGGTGGTAACACATCTACAGCTGGGATGAATGTGAGTGCTACCTGATGGGTAGGACACTGAGGCTCAGAGAGAGCAAGCCACTTGTCTAAAGGCACACAGCTGGTGAGGCCACTGGCAGAGCTTTGAACAAGGTTTAGGTCGGAGTCTGAGCCTCCATGGCCTCCCAAGTGCATCCGTGGGCAGCTCAGCCTCCACGTCTCCTTTTTCAGTGACATCTGCTTGGCATCTGACAGTAGTGCATGGAGGTGGCTGAGCCATACCTGGGGACGAGTTCCCTTAGTTTTTTGTTTGTCTGAGAAAGTTACTATTTCTGCTTCGCTTTTTCCCCCCACTTGGGCTGAAATTTGCGTTAAGTCACTGTTTCAGAGCCCAGCAGCTTTCAGGACCTTTATGATGTTGTACAACTTTCCCCTTGACTGGCTTCCTGTAAGGAGGCCTTAGCCCTGTTGGTCCCCTCCTCGGCCCCTGGTGACCACTGGTCTGGTTTCTGTCCACAGACTTGTCTGCTCTGTGTACGGCCAATCAGGAAGTGGGTCCCCGAGTGTTTGTGCTACTCTGCTCTTGCCCAGCCTTCAAACACCTCACTGTTCAGAGAACTGCTCGGGGAAATGCTTTGATGTTACCCTTAATTCTCTGCCCTTCCTTCATCAGCAGCACCCAACCACCACCCTTGTGTCCTGCCTCCGACATCCATATCCTTCTTCTCTTCTCTCTCTGTCGTCACCGCTGCCACCAACTCTGCATTACTCTGCAGGTACAGATGCCTTACCTCAGCACAGCATCAGTTCTGAAGAGGGGCTACCCAACCCCCAGCCGCTGTCACGACCACCCCACCTAGCCTTCTGCACAGCACATTCTTCATGCCTTAATTTTTTTTGAGATACAATCTCATGGCCAAGTTGACCTTGAACTCACTGTGTAGGGGAGAATGACCTTGAATTCTTGATTCTCCTGCCTCAGCCTCCGGCCTATTCCTGCCTGGCTTATTCCCCTACTTGTTGCCACACCCTGTTGGAGCATGAGCTCTGGCTAGTGTAAGATCTAAGAGCCCCTTTATCTTGCTCCCTGACAGACAATAGGAGATCAAGGACTGTTAGCTGGAGTGGTCAAATATAATCTGAATGACCATCATCACATAGTAATACTCCATTATCGGGCACTTTGAAGTGCGAGGCAACAGTCTAGCTCCTTTTACACACGCTGTCTCATTTCATCTCCTCGGCAGCTCCGTAGCTACTGCTCATATCTATTTTATAAACTAGGCATTGCAACATCTTGGTCAAAGTATACCATGCAGGTGTGGGGAAGGCCCAATGAAAGAATGTATCAACAGGGCTAGACGGAGCCAAGGCAAACTTCTGCCTTGGTTCTCAAGGAAGTAAAGCTGAAGAGTCTCTGCTTTGGCAGAGAAGCCCAAATCCCTGCCACCCTGGGGACAAAAGCTTCAGGGCAGGAGCTGGGGTGAGGAGGGTACAAATTTGGATTCCCAGGCTAAGTCCTGGTGTGACTCTGGTTTTTTGGGTTATAGCCAACAAGTTTCATACCCTTAGTTTTCTGGGCAGAAAAATGAATAGACAGGCTTAGCACAACTTGAGTTTCTCCATACTCTATATGCAAGAGAAGGAGGGAGGGAAGGAGGGAGAGAGGGAAGGAGGGAGAGAGGGAGGGAAGGAGGAGGAGGAAGGAAGGAAGGAAGGAAGAAGGGAGGAAGGGAGGAGGGAGAGAGGGGGAGGAAGGAAGGAAGGAAAGGAGGGAGGGAGGGAGGAAGGGAGGAAGGAAGGAAGGAAGAAATTATGTGTCTTTCAAATAACAAAATGGGAGAGCTCTGGGTAGAATCCAAACACAGCCATCCCCTAGCATCCAAGAATGCCCTTTTACAACACCCCCAAGAGCCAGCTATCTTGGTCTCCTTACATACTTCCACTGACAAGAGCTTTCTTACAAAACTTTTTTCCAATAAGTCATTTAGCAACATGGTCAGGACCTTACACACTTCCTGTTGAAAACCATATTCCCAGGACAGGGGGAGGGGGAGGGGGAGGAAGCATTGCACTTGATGCACATCCCACAGAAAGGACGACGAGGATGCGTCCAGATGGCTGAGGTCTGGTTATAAGCAGTCACTTGCAGTTTGTGGTTTCCTCTCTTGTATTTCTGATCTGGAACTTTGTGTGCATGAATGTGAGTTTTTTGTAGGTCTGTGAAAGGCTCTACGTCCTCCTTTATAGGTGGCTCTACCGAGCTCTGTCTCTCAGGTCTTTACATCTCTCTTCCACACAGCCTTCAGGTCTGCCACATGGATGCTTCCCTTCAGCCCCGCCATCATCTCAGCCATCACCACCACCCTAGTCATTATTACCATCACCTCTGCCGCCATGGACCCAGGGACCAAGTCTCTCCTGCTCTGGTCTCTGCCCAAGCTCATTCCTTGAAGGCTTTGTCCTTCCAGCAGGGTGCATACAGATCAGTGGTACAGGAAAAATCCTTGTAGTCAGCTGGGTCATTTTAGAGGTATCAGAAGCAAACAGCTAACCCTTGCCAAGAACATTCTCCCTGCTGGTTATCTTAGCCTTCCCCCAGCCTCTCCACACCCATTACCTCAACCAGAGGCCTATAGGAGCACTGTGGACTGTAGACAGGGATACCAGTGTCACCCCACTTTGCAATGTGATACAGAGAAACCAGGTACCTTGATGGAAGCCATATAGCTGGTTATAGCTATCAGGAGCCTTCCCTCTTGGAATTCAACTCCTTAGAGTTCATCCTGTCTCCTCTCCATTTCCCAAGCCTCACTCACCCCATCATAATCTTTGCAAAATTTACAAAATATCATGTCTATATGTTTAATCTGCCATTTACCCTTGAATGGGTTGAATTTTTGCAAAAGAAATTTTCTGATCATTATCTACATGGATAGGCTTACTCTCCCACACGTAGGTCACCCTAACAATAAATGCAAAGCACAGCCAATGTTGTTGAAGCCTCAGAGGCCAGTCCAGAGGGTAACTGGTCTGCCTTTGAAAGGCGGTGGAGAGTGGGGATGGTAGCACGTGACAGGTGTTTTCTCTATGTTCAGAGGAAGATTTATAAGACACCTGGGCATTTGTTGTACATATGTCACTGGTGACCCGAATCTATCTTGGGTGAGCCCCCAGGGCTGCCTGTTCTGCACCAGAGGAATTATCTCACCCTCCCCAGAGAGCCAACACTATGTAGTGGGAAGGCCTGATCTGTGTCAGATATTGGCTTAGCAATGTCTCCATTGTGTTGCTGGGGAAATTGTTGACCTCTCTGAGACCGTGTTTCCATCTGTAAGTAGTATATCACAACACACTGCTGAGAGCAAGAATATGGAGGTCAGGGCTGTGTAAGGAACACTGAGGCTCCCCTACAGATGGCATGCCTCATGGTTACTGTCTGGTTCTCTCTTACAGACGCTTATTTGAAGTCCCACCTTGTCTGAGGATGAAGGCAGCCAAGGTCACCAGATGGAGAGAGGCAGAGCGAGACTAAAACAAATCCATCTCAAACAGCCTGTGGACTAGGAACCAGGCCAGGCAGGCTGGATGGGCCCATGCTTGGATTGGGTGGTAGAGAATGGCTGTGAAGGGGAGAGATCAGAGAGGAAGGGGAGCCCGTGCTGGAAGGTGTCACTTTGGTACTCTGTTTCATGGCAGCCCCCTAATGGTGGCATTAACAGTGAGGGAGAGGGGTAAGGCCAAGTGGGAGGGGGAGACCATTGCAGAGCAAAAAATCCATCCTGGAGGCAAGGTATAGTGAAACTCGGAATGCATAATACATGGAGGAAAGTTTCCGAGACACCAGGTTAAGGGAGATTTGTAAGATTCCACTCTATTGAGGAGATCAACCCACACAGGGCTCATAAGCCTGATAAGCCCTTGGTGGTTCTTCTGAAAACAATCCATGTTCTCAGAGGCCTCTGGTCACACCAGAGGTCAGAAACATTGTGACAGGCTGTACCCGGACAGGGTTTGGCAAAGCAAGCCTAGACAAGATTTTTGTAGCCCTCCTGTGGCAGGTCTTTGGCCAGTGGCACACTGGGAACTGAGCTCCTTTGTGAACAGTGTAGACTCTCAAAGAATCTCAGTGGTCTCAGGGAAGTCATGGGGTGAGGGAGAAGAAGGGATGCCAGAGGTAAGGGCAAGGCTCATGGGATCTGTGCATCATCTAATTCTGGTCAGAGGACAAGAATAGTATCACTGAGTGTGCAGGAATCTCTGTCCAGTATTCCACATGGACAGACAGACTACCTTTCCTTGATTACCTCCAAAGACAGTGCTATTGCCCCCAGCCCCTTCAGTGACAAGATTTCCCTCAATTTACTAATTTTTGTGTGCAAAAAGTAAGCGAGTGGCTACACATAGTTTAGTCTACTCGAGTGTTATTGGGTTTAACAATATTGTACTTTTTAAAATGCCCACTTTTATAATCAGGAGATATAATGGGAAATCTAGATCTCTAGTTAGAGTTTGTTTCTGACTTGCTGTGGCTTGGCTTTGTAATTTTTTTAGTTTGCAAGGACCCAAAACACACACTTTTAGAACAGACCTCAAGAAATCTCATGAGGTGGGCCTCACTTGTTAAGACGGGCTTTGTGCTGGACAGTGTCTGCCCAGCTGGAAGATGAGGGAAGCATCCTGAGCGTGTCTACAGGAGGCTGGACTCTTCTGTGGCATTCTCTAGGTTAGAAGTACTAACCCCATTTCCAGTTGTCAGAGAGGAAAGATGGCTGGAAAACAATCCAGCGCCACATCCCTACTGGCCAGCTGTGGGATCTGTCCTCAGGCTGTGGTCACTTGGAGCAGATCTACCAGGCAGGGATGTCAGCTGCCTGGTCTCTGAGAGGCTGGAGTTTGTCATTTTGAGGTAACAGCTCCCTTAGTTTGTGAAAATGAGGCTGCTTAGAAAGTCTCCACCCAATTAGATAATCACGACATCTTCAAGGTTCTGCGGCTCTGGCCGAGAGCAGAAGAGACTGATTCCCCTGGTGGAGTGCTAATGCCTTTTGGAAATGTTAAGAGGGTTCTGTTAGGGATGCTTGGGTCTTGTTTGAACACAGTCGTGGCCCTGAAGCAGAGGAGTCAGTCAGAAAACTTGGAGATAGGTTAGTTATTCTAACAAGAAATTAAGTTCCTTCTGTAATTCTATTGGCTGTAGCAATGGAAAGGTAACAAGTGCTCATCAAATAGAAATAAAGTCCGAATTCATAGTAGGAAATTGTTCTGATAAAGTGGTGCCAGGGATGGAACATAAGCCCTCAGGAATACTTGACAAGAACTCTTCTTTGAACTTCTCTACACTGGCCCCTGATTTGATTTATTTTAAAATACTTAAATTTAAAAGAAATACAAATTTATTTAAAAATACTCACATGAGCAAATGAGGCTCATGACTTGGATGTCACGTGGACAGCAGACGTTGATGAAGCGAACACTACAGCATCTGAGAAGGGTGCCAGGGCTTTCTGAGTGTGGCTCTCAAGTGTATGCAATAAGAAGGCAGACGTGGTGCAGCCTCCCTGGAGAAGGCTATACAGACAGTCCAGGGGGGAGTCCAGCCTCAGTTTCCCTCACTGGAGAAAGGCTCATCTCCTCTGCTTCCCCATCCCCACCATAGATGGTTTTGCCCACAGCCTTGTTGCCTCCTTCTGAACCTATCCCGGACACATTGCATATGTACTCCGCTTCAGTAACCTCACAGCTTTCTCCGGCTGGACCACAGCCTTCTTCCCACTCTATTTCTTTCTCAGTGAGCCTCAGGCCCCAGATGCAGACAATATCTTTCTGGTAGTTGCTGGGGGCTCCAGTCACAGAGCTGGGAGTGCCCAGGAAGTCAGGTGTCTAGGACAGAATCATGCTCTCTTGGGCGGGATCTGGGTAGACCAGGTGTGGGCAATTTGGGGGCAGTGGCTTTGTTTCCGCTTCCATCTTTCCTTCTGAAAAGTGATGAGATCATCCTGACCTCAGAAGGTGTTAGGAGATTTCTTGGTTAAGGGTTAAGAGCAAGACTTCCCTGCACCTGCACCTTCTCTCTGGCTGCTCAGCTCTCCCTGTCTCACACCTGTCATCTAGAAGAATAGAAGTGTGACATCATCTGTCCCAGTCAGTGTTCTATTGCTGTGAGGAGACATCATCACTACGGCAACTCTTAGAAGAGAAAGCATTTAACTGGGGCTGGCTTACAGTTTCAGAGGTTTACTTCATTATCATCATTGGTGGGGAGCATGGTGGGAACATGGTGGGGAGCAGGAACAGGCCATGACAGTACACAGACAGACATGGTGCTAAAGAAGTAGCTGAACATTTGGATCTACAGGCAGCAGGAAGAAAGAACTACTGGGCCTGGCTTGGGCTTTAGAAACCTCAAAACCTGCCTCCAGTGACACACTTCCTCCAACAAAGCCACACCTACTCTATCTAGCATGACCACACCTCCTAATCCATGTCAAATAGTGCCACTACCTGATGACAAAGCATTCAAATAGATGTGCCTGTGGGGGCCCTTCTTATTCAAACCATCACATCATCTGACTTGTGAGGGGTCGGGGACAACTGTATCTCAAGCCCTAGTATCTCCAAACTCACACCAGTGCACCAGTGCTGTGGGTTGCTGACATCCAAGCCCAATCGCTGGCCCAGATGAGGGCCTGCTTTTCTCTAACTTCCTGCCTGCATGCTTTGTTGTTGCTTCTCTGGGATCTCATCCTGTCCTCTCCCTTAGCAGCTCTCTTATCCTTCCCACTCCTGGTCTCCCTAGTTCCCGCACCAGAGGGCCGGAAAGCATGCCTCTGGCTTTGATGCCTGACTTTCTGGACACACAGTCCTAGTGTTCTGTGCACTTGACATTGGCTCGAATGTCGGAAGTGATTTTGATGCTCAGAACTTGAGCAGTTGAGTCCATGCCTTCACTGTCACATACTGGAAACTGTAAATAATAAGGGGGAAATGCTTGTAGTTAGAGTTTAAAAAACTCATCAGGATTCAAATAATGGGTAATGATCTATGAACTTCTATCAATGTGAAGCAGGGGAGAACACCACAAAATACTAATGCTTAGAAAGATAAGATTGTAATAACTTTTCTTGGGCGGGGTTATTGATTCAATTATTAATTTCTTTCTCATTGAGAGTTAATGCTAGCAAATAAAAATAAATGTGTGTAATATAGGATACCATATACATGTTCCCCTTTGGGATAAAAATATAAATATATATAAAATATAATGAAAATTTAAATAAAATACAGTGAATCCTTTTATCTGTAGTGTTTTCTCCTCTGTAATCATCCACAGCCTGAAAATATTAAAGAGAAATCCAAGAAGTAAACAATTCTTAGGTTTTAGTTGCCTGGCACTTCAGGGATGGTGGTGTACACTTATAATCCCAGGATTTGGAGGCCTTGGGCAGGAGAATTGCAAGTTTGAGGCCATGCTGGATTAGCTAGCTTGTCTCAAAACCAAATAACAGAAAAATGACATGATGTTCTGAGTTTCATCATGAAACCTCATCTGTCCTGCCCAGGAGCAATTCTAATCCTTTTGTAGAGTCCACGGAGGCTGTGTGTGGGCCGTGTACCTTACCATCCACTTTGTATGCTGGAACAGGTAGTACCATGGTCAGGGGTGGCCACTAAGCAGCTATGGGTCACTTTGGTCCCAGAGCCACCTATCACATTTTTCAAAAGAAGCTAGAATGCTGGATGTGAATTCAAATCTTTTGGCTTTAAAACAAGATGCCTTGATTTCCAGTGAATTCTCCTTTAACAATGTTGGCTCACACGCCTCGATTGCAGGACTCAGAGAAATCAAGCTGGAATTACTCTGGAAGCTTCCTCCCCGCTGTGTTAGCTCTCAGTGTTGGAAGGGACTGTGCAGGCCACAGAGGCAGGGTTGTCATCAACATCCTTTCAGCTGTGGACCCTTCATACAACAGTATAACCAGTCAGGCAAGCTGAGTAGTTCACTGGTGCAGTAGAAGCAAGGCTGTTACGAGGGTAACTAACAGACTCTTGATTAGATTAGACGCCTGCTCTGCTGGAGGCAATTCACTTCTGCTAGTATAAACCCACCCAAAGCCTGTGGTTGGGGAAGGCCTAGGCCCCAATGAAGAAGCAATTGCTTTATCTTGATAAATGGACATGAAGTGCCCATCCAAATGCCTCTGCACGGCTATGTTCATGTCCATATGACAAGTACTGCTGTCAACTTTGGTCAGAGAAATTTCTTTTTAAAAGTGACTGACAGTGACTACAGAGACTCATAACATAAATACTGAGAATAAACAACTGATAAATGTCCAACCATCGAGGAGACCTTTCTACCACCCCAAGGCTCAGGGCACATCTTGGAAGAAAGGGCCAAAAGGATGCAAGAGCCCAAGGAAGGGGATGGGAAGAGTGGGAGGGGTGTGGAGCACTGAGCCAGGCATGGGCATTGAACTCTTGAACTCACAGCAGATGTACTTATTGACACAAGACAGCGCCCATTGACAGTCTGTCATGGAAGGGGCTCACAGGGCTCCACATCTCCCAGAATCCACACACAGTTGATGTCACTTGGTAGGAAGGATCAGTTTCTTCAGTGGTATAGCCACTACTAAGCTTCCCACATAAACAAACTCTTACCCATATTCCTATAAATAACCCCAGTGAAAACCCCTGGGAGATATATATATATATATATATATATATATATATATATATATATATATATACACGCACAGGCACGAGCACACTTACACATACACCAAAACATGAATGTGAAAGCACAAAAAGGCCTAGTCAGAAAGAGGGAAGGGATTAGCGGAGTGGGAATGGGACCAGAGAGGGGAAATGAGTGTGTGTGACTATAATTAAAATACAGCATGCACATGCATGGAAAAGTCATAATAAAACCCATTGTTATGCATAATTAATATCTGCTAGTAAAACATGAAACATTTGGCTCATTCAAACAAACAAACATCTTGTGGGCTGTGTGAAAGTCCCCCTGGACATGTGATCTCTGCACATCTTCCTGTGTCCTGCAGAGTCTGGAAGGCTCCCTGGCTGACATGTCCCTTTTCTAAAAGCCTTTCAGAGGTCATTATTGCTCGAGAGTTTCACTTTGGATTGGGACCAGACTCATTGGCAGTAGTTTGGGGGAGACTGACGTTTTCCTCTCCTAGAGTAGCAAGATAACATATGTTTCTCTCTGGGCGTAGGAGCTGAGGCGAGAGATGCCTGACTCCAGCCATAGGCTTTTTCCTGGGTAATGAGTATTTTTGTTTCTGGAAACAACCCATAGTAGTTCTGCAGCTGGGCCTCCTGCTCTTGGCTGTGATGAGGCCTCAGTTTCCCCCACACCTTCCCACCACACTGTCTGTTCTTCAAGTTCCCAGAAGGCTTCAATCATCCTTTGTTCTCTGCATTCTCCTTCCTGTTTCTCTCGTCCAGATGCCTGGGTCTGAACTACCCTATCTGGCTTCCATCATGCTCCATCTCCAAAACTCTGGAATGTTGTGTTCAGATGCCAGCTCTCATCAGTCTGGGTCTCTTTCCGTGACCCTGGGAACCTGCCCTGTCCCAGGTGCTGTTGCTCTCCATTCCCATTCCTTCCTTTACTTTTAACCTCCACCCCCCACCATGGGATTTCACCTCCTGAGCAGCTTCTGAATCCATTCCCTTCTCTGGCTGTGGTGTCTGGCCCTCATTGCAGGCCAGGGCATCTTCAGTGGGTACCAGGCCTGTGCCCTCCTCCAGCCTACCTTCCTCTTTGCTGCCTGGAAGAATGGCATTTTGGAAAATACTAACCTGATTACTTCTGTGGGAGCCTAGACTCCCATGTAGCTCCCACAACCTACTTGGCAGTGAAGGGTCGAAGCCCTTTGGACTTCTGTATGACCCTTCCTACTCCACATCCAGTGGATACCAGATGAAGCCCAGCTGTTCTAATTGCCCTAAGAATGCCCGGAAGCTCTGCAGCCCTGTGCCCTGGACCTCCTCTGTTTCCACCTGGAGTACCCAGCACTCCTTGCACCCCCATCACCTCAAGCAGTTTTGGAAGTCTTTGGAGATGACTTCCTCTGAAGAGTGGGTGTTTGAGTCTACAAGGGTGAGTGCCACACATGACCAAAGGGCTGCACTGTCCCTTGGCATCACCATCACTGTCTTCCCCTGCCAAACAGGCATCCTTGGGCAGGTGCCACACTCACCCGACTCTGTCTTCTGTGAAGTGCGCAGGGCTGGACACATGGCAACCTTGGAGAGTTTCCTGAATGCCTCAATGAAAGAATGGCTAGCGCTGATGCTGGGGTGGTGGTGGTGGTGTGATGGTGGTGGCGGTGGTGGTGGTGGTGGTGGTGGTTGGATGTTTGGAGACCATTCTATCAGAAGTGGGCAATTTTAGGGTTGCCAATGACCACAGCATTCATTTTTTTTTCTGGAGCTAGAAGTACATATGATCACCCCTGCTGCTTTTTTTTTTTTTTTTTTTTTTGAGGCTGGAAACCAGGCGAAAGGCCCAAAATATGCTCTAGGAGAATACTTCCATGAGTCTGGTAGCAATTTGCTATTCTGCTTGCTCCAATCCATGACCAACGTGGGCCTAGCTGGCTTTCCCTCCTTGTGGCCAGGCCCACACCCTCCTCACTATATTGTCAAATAAGGATTGAGTTGGAAAACCCCTCTGAAATCAGCAGCGACAGGCCCCTGTGGTTTTTTTTTTTTTTTCAGATTAGTCTCGTGAGACCCAGAGAGCAAAGATCTACTTGCCCAGGATCACAGAGAGGGAGGAAATGAGTGTTCACACCTGAAGCAGTTCATCAAGATTTTATCAGGTAGGAAAGAATGATCAAAGGAAAGTTTGAGATGCACTAGGGACTCTGGGCTAGCCTGGAGGTTGAAGCGCCGGGGATGGCCTCTATGGGGCTAGCCCCAGAGCAACATGGGTAGAGGAACCTGCACCAAGGGCGACCCAGAAAGAGGAAACATGCAGTGACTGGAGGGTGAATTTTCGTTTTCAGGCTGGCAGAGAGAGGGGAGACACAGGCAAGGTCAGGGGCTGCCTGGTGGACAGACATCTGTGGAGCTTGCAGTGTGGTCTAAGAAAGAGTGATGTGAGAAGGTTTATCTGAATGTTTGGACAGATTCTGAATGGCAGGCACAAACGGATTCAGGGGAACTCAAATCAATGCACATTTTTGCTCCCACATACACACCTCACAAAAAGTATGTGTTTTTCCAAAAGGCCCGTACCCAAGTGCTCACAGCAACACTACTCAAAACAGCCTAAAAGTGGAAGCAACCCAACTTCCCATCAACTGGTAAATAGAAGGTGGCGCCTATACAATGGAATATTAGCCAGTTCTAAAAAAGGCATGCAGTACTGATGCATGTTCCATCAGGATGGACCATGAGAACATTTCACAAGTTAGAAGAAGCCAGTCACAAAAGGTCACATGTTGTGAAAGTATTTATCTGAGATGTCCAGAACAGAAGGTCTATACTATATTAAGTCCTTGACTTATACTGTTTAAATGGGTGTATTATATAGTATAAAATTTTAGACTTAAAAAAAAGACCACCTTGGTTTCTGGAGGCATGGAGTGGAAGTGTGGGAGCCAGGCAGACACTGGATGGGAGAGGCCAGCACGCAAGGGGCACTTAGTGTCTATCTGCGGACATCTTGCACATGCTGATGTTTAGGAGAGATCACTTCCACCTGGGGGCAGGGTCATTCTTTGCTAAAGGGCTGGGGGTGCACTGTGGACTATTCAGCAGTGTCCCTGGTCTCTACAGCTAGATGCCAGAGCATCCCTCCTGACATTGTGATATTCAAAAACATGCAGTTGCTGAAAAGGTCCCCTGGAGTGCAAAGCTGTCCTCAGTCAAGCACTGCCTTCCTTGCTGGTGACTCTTGCAGAATCATTTGAGTATCTCACCCTGAGGTCCCCAGTTCCCCAAGTTCCCCAGCCTAGGCCCCCAGGATACTGTTGCCATTCTGTCTGTGCTTTCCCTGTAGAGAAGGTGCCATATGTTGGGTCTCTGGAATCCAGCTTACTTGTGGTCTCTCAGGAGCAATTTTATAACCTGTGTGGGCCAGGGCATCACTTCTCATAGGGCTGTGGATGGTTACTTAGGTATTGGAGAACACATAGAGTGTCAAGTGCTGTTGGCATTAGTAATGACAGTTCCTTCTGTCACTGACAAGAAACATTCCTACTAGGTTTGTGCAGAGACTAGCGAGAAAAGGCAGGGTATGTAGGTCCCATAGTCTCCATCTTCAGGGGTCCCTGGGGAGGTGCACACCCATACGTATGAAGCACAGAAGAGCCACACATGCCAGTCTACGGACTTTGAACCTATTTTGGAACAGGGAGGTGACATTCTCAGACCTGTATTATCTAACTCACAGTGAGATAGAGGGTATGTGAGAACTGGGGATGGATGGGGGTCAGATAGAAGATAGGAAACAAAAAGATGGCAACAACTCAATCTGGCAAACTCTGCTTCTAGGGATACTGTCTACAGAGGACTGGGGAGCCACAGAGGTCTGTGTGCTGATTACTGAAGTGGGTGCTCCTTGCATACAGTCAGAAAAGTCCAAGGAACAACGCACGCCAATCCTGCTACCCTGAGCAAACCTTGTTAACTGTCTTTTGATTCCCCTCACCCTCTTCCCTAAGCTTTTCTCACAAATCTGGGGCCATGTCGTACCTGTATCTGCAATGGCTGTTTTCATCCATTTAAAACTCTCTGCTTTTAGTCAAAACATGTCAGCTCCTATTGTCAGACATTTAGACACTCTGATTTTTGATGATTATCTTGAGGATTGATAGAATCCTTGTTCTCATCCCCATCACTTCATGTGGATGTACTGTTGTTTTAAAACATTTCCGGCAAGGAACCTTTTTGGCCTGCCAAGACCCTTACCCCATTAGTAGAGATTTCCCCCCTCCCCCAAGGGATGAGCTAAATCCTTCAAATTGCAGCTTAATCCTGCTTCTACTTCCTTGAGGCGTTGGTGGACCACAGCTGGCTTTGCTTTCCCCATGGACATGACAGCTGTGTGTGTGTGTGGGGTGGGGGGGGGGCTCCAGATCTTCTGGAGATAGTGTCTCGAAAAGGGGTGTTTGCCAGATTGTATCTGTCACCAGATTTTTGTCTTCTGTCTTGTCCCTTCAATTCTGATGTATCCTTCATTTCATTTCAGCTGGATAATACAGATCTGAGTTAACGCAGTTAGTGCAAATTAGTTCTTAGTCCAGGACAGGGGGACTGGGCCTGCTTCAGAACCCAGGGGAGCTATCTAGGCTGACACTAAAGGGGAGGAGGCTGACTGGAACAGGGTGGTACAGTGTGGAAAGGAGCCGGCTGCACAGGCCAGTCAGCCTGGTTTCAGCTTTCTGTGGGACTCTGAGTAGTGACCTTCCTTGCTTCCTGACCCCTAAAGGCAATGCTTGGTAAGGGACTCTCACTTAGAGTCATCAGTCACCTCCAGTAAGTGTGGAACTATTCTTCCCACTACACGCGCGGAACAAGCAGGAACCACAGCTGATCGGGGGGTACATGCTGGATGCCAGTCCCCGTGCCTTGCATTTCATGGTCATATTTTATGGTCAGGGCCAGCATAGTACCAGCAGCATCACCCTGTAGTCAAAATGAGTGTTGCTCAGGAGGCCAAGGCCAGAGGTCACTTCCCCTACCAGACAACAGCTCCCAGATGTCCTAGATGGAGGAGTCCCTCCCAGTCTAGAGCAGGGGAGGCTCCTCGGTACCCTTTATAGGGCAGCACCCAGGAGGATGTAGGTAAGGCGGCCTGTTCTTGGGAAACTAAAGAGCCTCCTTCTCGTTGGCGGCTCCAGACTCTCCACTGGTGCTCGGTGATCCGAAAGTCTCTCCAAGCTCCCACACATAGATCAGCGGGGAGCCACGCAACCGCCCAGACCGAGGGACAAGGCAAGCCTTTAGGTGCTGGTAGACTTTCAAATCCACCCTAGAGGGTGGGGGGCGTGTGAGGCTGCCCCGACACCCTTTGCTCGGCAGGATAGGACGGCAAACCGAGCTCTTAATGCCCCTTTGTGGTGGGTATGACCCTTGAGGGTTACCGGGAGAAAACTGAGGTAGAGGCGCCAGCTCAAGGTCAGGTGCTGTTTGCAGCGCAGCCTGAAGTCGAACTGGGCACGGGGTCACAATGCACCCCGAGAATTCTGGAGCAGGCAACCAAAGCGGCCACGCCACAGCCCGGTCATCTCACCACCCGCCCGCCGTCCCCATCCCGAGGAGACGTCTCCCGGGAGGCGGCGGAAATCTTACCTGCTGCTGCTGCTGCTGCGCGCTGCCAGCACCCGGTGGCTCAGGTCCGCGCGCCTGCACTGGCTAGGGCAGGATGGAGCTGTTGGCGTGCGCCTAACACCCACTTCCTCGTCCCCGCCCCCAGCTCGCTCCTCCTTATTCTGAAAGCCGCTCCTTCCCTCAGCATTTTCTCCCACATTCATCCCCCTCCTCTCCCCTCTTTTTCCTCCTCTCTCCCTCCTGCCCTGTTTTGCTCCCCCCTCCTTCTCTCTCTCTCTCTCTCTCTCTCTCTCTCTCTCTCTCTCTCTCTCTCAATGCCCCCTTTCCGTCTCTGGACACTTTCTCCCTTGTCTCTGTCCTTCTTTTCACAGGGTCACCTATCAGTCCCGCCCCCCTCCGTCCCCCCCCCCGCCCCCTCCCACAATGGCTTCCTCCTGCCCTTCCAGCCCATCTCTGTGCACCTTAATGGTGTGAAAGGGGATGGCCAGCCATGGCCTACTCTGGCTTGAGAACTCCAAGGCAGAAATCAGACTAATCCTTCACCTAAGTTCCCAGGACCTGACCGCTCCAAGCTTGCAAAGTGAGAGAAGAAGCAATTTCGGGAGAAAATCTTGGAGGATCCTGGGACCTGGAAAGGCAGAGGTCTGAGAACTGAAATGGGTTCTGGTGGAGAGAGTAGGGAGGGAGTGGAACCTTGCGGGTGGGCAAACAAAGCCTGTCCAGACAGGAAGTCCCATCTCCCAGATGTGGAGCCACTGCTGCCTAAGGTGGACCGACAGCCAGGCAGTGGAATGTGACTGAAATCCCCGCAGACCTGAACCTCTTACTTCCATTGGCCAAACTTCTGCAGAACACTCCCTTACACGGCAGATCCCCAAAAACCCAGGACAGCTCAGCTGACCACCTGCCCTCCTCTGCTGGGCTGCTGCCCCAGTGCCTAGCAGCCACCCTGCCTGCCTGCATCCCTCTACTGAGGTCCTGTGGTAAGCACTGGGCAAGTGTCTCCATTAGTAAGTCCACTTCCTTCTCTGTGACCCTAAGGGTCCTACTCACCTCAGAAAGGCATGGGCAGCAAAGGAGGAAGCCTTGGCCAGGGCAGTAGAAGGGAAGCAGGCTAAGTTTTGCAGATCTTCTGCTCACTAGGGGTATATTTCCAAGTCCTCTTGGGCCAAACAGTCTATCTCCAAAGTGGTTTTCTGGATGCTTCTCTTGTTGGCTTGTCCAGTTTATCTGTAAAAAAGTGCAAGTTGGATCATGTATCTCCTAGGCTTCCAACCTGCCCACACTTCCTGGTGTAGTCACTTTCAAATCCAGGCTTCTCCTGTTCCCAGTGATCTTCAGACTCTCTTCTCGATGATGAGTGAGGCCACTGTCCACACACATTTAGACTCCCTCTCAGCAAGACTGTGATGGCCTGTAACTTGTATGAGCACTAATGTGTTGGTGGAAATGGCTTTGGCTAGAACCCACCCTGTCTCTTTTCTGTCTTCTGTAGGATACCATTAGAGGAGTGTTCTAAGGAGGCTGTTTCCTTATTTGAGTGCCCAGGGAACAAGCACTATTAACAAGAGCTCAGCCTGTTGAAAGCCCTTATAATTTCTGAGGTCATCTGACTTTTTTTTTTTAAGTTGTTAGTTTTTATTTTTATATGAATGAATGTTCTACCTGGATGTATGTCTTTATATCATGTGTGTACCTGGTGTCCATGGAGACCAGAAGAGGGTATTAGCCTGGAACTGGAGTTACAGATGGTTGTGAGCCACTGTGTGGGTCTTCAGGAAGAACAGCTAGTGCTCTTAACCGCCGAGTCAATTCTTTAGACCCAGGACATCTGATCTTATTGGATGGTCATGGTCCCTTCAGGACTTACAGAGGCACAGGCACAGTCAGGCTGGCTCCAGCACCTGGTGGCTAGGAAGAATGGGTGTCTCAAAATGACCATGACAGTTTGGGCTAGGCTCCTGCGCAATGGGAGGTGGGGGTGGAACATCTACCTTGCTCTAGGAGTCTGGATCAAGGAGCTTTGCAGTTCTTTCTCCACACCCCCTGTGGTGCTCCTGCCATAGCACCGTGCAGATGTGTGCAGATGTGTGGCAGACAGAGTGAGGGGAGAGTGGTGCTCAGCTGGCCTAGAACTGTCAGGTGAACACAGAGCAAGCTCACGCAAGAGTGTCATAAGAACCACATCAACCCACAGAAAGAACAGTTCCTTGTTTTAGGCAAGTGTGCAATACTGTGCTTTGTTACACAGCAAGGAATGACCGGCTGCCAGAGGGGATCAGTTCCTGTCTCTGAGGCCCTTTCCTAGCCTCTGAAAGCAGCACCATAGTCTGCTGCAAAGAGCTTGGTGAGGCCCAGATCAGGAGAAGAAAGGGAAGAGAAAATCAGGTGTGGTGTACAGACCTGTGATCCCAGCACTTGGGAGGCCGGGAGCAGGAGTTCAAGGTTGTCCTTGGCTCCAGAGAGAGTTCAAGGCCAGCCTGAATGACATGAAACCCTGTATCAAAAATAAATAAATAAATGAATAAATAAATAAGTAAATAGAGTATTAAATTAATTTATTTATTCAACACATGTCTACTGATACCTGTTAGGCACTAACTCTGTGCCAGGATACAGCATCGCACGAGATAGACAAGGGTCTACTACACCACACAGAGACGGACATACCAGGTAGTTCCACTAAAGGGAATTTAAACAGGAAACAGGACTGAGAATATCTGGAACAACCGTGTTTACCATGCCTGGCATGTTTTGCATTGGAACTTAGCTGAGCACAGTGAGAGAGGGTAGAACAGCATCTGCATGGGAAGAGCAGCACGTACCTTGAGGTAGGAAGCGTGGCCTTGTTGAGGGGATGGAAGAGGGCTGGCATGGCTGACTGTGTGCAGGACAGGGGTGCTGGTCAGAAATGGGGTTAATAAGTTGGGTGAAGAGAGTTATCCTGCAAGGGAGCATGGTCACTGGAGGGTGGTAGGATGGTGAAACTGCCTGCCCTGGGAAGCTGGTTGCAATCTTCAACTAGCCACCCACTGCATCTTCTTCCAGTTCTGAAGCTCCTCAGCTCCATCCTTTGGAAATGGCTAAGCCTGTCAGTATAGGCCTCCTCGCTAACCAGAACCACGGTCCCACTTTACAGGGGCTGTGGGGGCTGCCGTCCCCAAGTCCCCCTTGATCTGAGTACATAAACACCATTTTCTTCCGGCAAAGGGCACCGGAAGGAGCCTTTCATTCTAAGGAAACCCAACCACTGTTGACAAAAATAGAAAAGAAAAAAGAGGTTTTTTCTTTGGAATACATAATCTCTGCTGAGTCTGACTGCTAGAAATTGAGGGAGGGGGAGAAAAACAAACAAACAAACACAACAATTAAAATATTGAATAACACAGTATGGTTGATAACACTTAATGGAGTAGCCTCTGGAAAATTCCACTGAGAACCAGCTGGGTTTTGCCACTGGTTGTTTCCTGTGGTGGCTTGGGGTTTGTGCAGGACTAAGAGTGTGGTTGGGAGCGGGCAGGATTTGCTGGTCATTATGCCCCGAGAGTCTTGAGATGTGATGAGGATCTTAGCTCTGGGTGTCCTGGAGGAGTAGAGCCAATTCCTAACCCTGCAAGCTGCTGTGGAGTCCAGACCTGGCCGTTTCCCAGCATCCCTACATTTTTACAGTGCTCAGTTCTGGCTCACAAGACAGGAGGGAGCGCCATGTGTAAAGGGTTTGCATACACTGCTGGGGTCTTTGCACACATCATCTTGATTGATTCTCGTTGGAGCCCTGTAAGGTAAGTATTACTATTCCCTCCAGGAGGCAGATGAGAAAATGGAAGCTACAAAGATCTCCTCACTTCTCATTTCTTTAACTAGAGATGCATCCAGACACATCCCTACTGTTAGGTCAGAGGCTGTCCTAGCCCACTGTCTCTCTTGGTGAATCAGACTGCTCTGTGAAAAGTCAGGGTAGATAGCGACCCAGTCTGGAGTGGAGAGGAAGCCAGGAGGTGACTTTTCAGAGCAGGTCAGCTCATGGATTAGGTGGGGGAGGGCTATTCCAAGAAATAGCTCCAAGTGCTAAGGCTTCAGTGTTGTTTTCCTTCTAAGACTTGGTCCCCATTGTGGGATGTGGGAGGTAGTGGGACCTTTAAGAGCTGAGACCTAGTGAGAGGTCCTTAGACTAGTTGGGAGTGGCCCTCTGAAGGGATTCTGGGATCTGAGTCTCATCCTACTTGCTGTTGGTAATGGCAATCTCTATCTCTGGCCCATGGCCCTGCCTAGTCTGCCTTGAGGTCTTGCCCAAAGCCAGGCACAGGGAGAACTGGCAACCAAGTCTCTGGTCTCTAACAGCCCTGTGGTGGAGCAGAGTACCCTGAGTTCAAACCCTAGCATGCAAGCACGTGTGTGTGTGTGTGTGTGTGTGTGTGTGTGTGTGTGTGTGTGTGTTGGAGAGAGAGAGAGAGAGAGAGAGAGAGAGAGAGAGAACATGCTACATACATATACACATTCAGGGAGAGGGAAGAGGGAAGGAGAGAGGGAGGAAGGGAGAGAGAGAAGGGGAAGAGGGAGGGAGAGAGAGAGAGGGAGGGAGGGAGGGAGGGAGGGAGGGAGGGAGGAGTTTGGCTAGAACATGGATGTAGAATGCAGGGACAGTGGCATTGCTGAGGGGGGGCTGAGAAGGTGCATTGGTCTAAGACCAAAAAAGAGCTTGAAAATTATGCCGAGAGCTTGCACTTTGTTCTGGTGGCCGAAGAGAAGACACCTCTGAGAGATGGTGAGTGGGGGAAGGAAGAGACTAAGGCATCTTCTGATCATGAGGAACAAAATGCTCTGAACTGGTTCAAGAACGCAGGCTGAGCGTGAGAAGTGAGGGGATGAGAAGAAATTGCCTGGGCCTGGTACCATGGGAACCACAGAGTCATGATCTTTAGGCAACTTCTGAACCTCATTTCTGCATCTCCCAGCTGCCATCTTTCCTTCCTTCAGAAGACACGTTCCTCTGGTTCCTGGTCCTCCAGAATTTTCACTTTCATGGCATCTCTCCTTGGGCTTCAATGCTACATGACTTTAATTCTAGTCTCTTAACTATTCAAACCCGAGGACAAAACAATCTGAGGAAAGTGGCTTTGAAGCCCCAGGACCAAGGGAAGGAAGTGGCATTGCTGACTGCCGACAGCTGCCAGGGAGGTTCCTGCAATATGTCGTAGCCACGAGAAGCAAGGGGGTCCTGCCATGGGGAGGGCGTGACCAGCCCAGGTTCAGAATACGGAATTGGCAGAATGTGCGGATTGGCCACAGACCAAGGTATTTGTGTGAACATTCCTTTGGATGTTTCTGTGAGGGTTTTGGGGGTGAGATCTGAATTAAATCATTTGAGGAAAGCAGGTTGCCTTCCACATTGTGGGTGTATCTAGCTAATTGGTTGAAAACCTGAGTGAGGTGAGAAGTGCTGATCTCTAAGCAAGAAGGAATTCTACTAACCAAAGATGGAGTCAAACTGCAGCATAAGCCTACCTGGGGCCTCAGCCCAGGGCCTTGGGTGTCAGAGTTGTCAGCCTCCAGACTTCTGTGCACTGATTTCTTCAAATCAACCTCTGGGGGCTGAAGAGATGGCTCAGTGGTTAGGAGCACTTGCTGATTTTTTCCAGAGGACTTGAGTTTGATTCCCAGCACCCTCATCAGGTTGCTCACAACTATCTGTAATTCCAGTCCAGTCCCAGGGATCTATCTGATGCCTTCTTCTGGTCACTGTGGGTACCCTTGTATACATGATATACACCTACACAGACAAACACAAACACGTAAATAAATGTTAAATGATAATAATGATGATGATATCAGAAATATGTCTCTACCTACTATACACACATATACACATACAAATACAGATACACACACAGAGACATACAACACAGACATACATACACATACAGACACACATAGACACACACACACATGCACATACATACACACAAATAAAAGTTAAATGATAATGATGAGAAATCTCTGTCTCTACCTACTATACACACATAGACACACATAGATACATAGTCATAGACACAGACACATAGACATAGACACACACACAGACACACACGCAGAGACACACTTACAGAGACACACCCACACACCTACATCCCCTCTTGGCTCCATTTCTCTGGAGAACAGACTCACAACAGAAGGGAGCTATTCACCATCTCCTAAGCTGAGCAAGGGTGAGAATGTTTAGTGTAGGGCAGAGGAGGGGCAGCTCCCACTGTCTGCCCAGGCCTGCAGACTCATGAGCTCAGAATACGGCAAAGCAGGTTTGGGAATTATCCTGGGCTGAGCCTCTGGGAGCCTGACTGGGTTATTAATTAAGTCCAGTGAGGCAAAGACTCTGGTATGAGGTCAGGAGATGGGTCCAAGGCCCAGCCAAAGGACACTTAGAGCTTGTGTCTGGTCCAGGTAGATGCTGAAAGCAATGGCGTCTACCACACCAACTTCCAACCCTTCTTACTTTATCTTCCATTCATCTTAATTCCTGAAAAATCTGGTAATAGCTTCCCCAGCCTGCACTGCAGCTATCAGTTGTCATGTGACCCATTCTGGTTAATGAGATAAAGGGTGGGGCACTCCTTCTCAGCATAGGTAAGTCAGACAGAAGGGATACCTTCTTCCTCCACCTTGGCTGCCTGTCCCATCATCTCCTTTGAAACCACCATTGAGGTAGCCATGTTCGACTCAGAGGGAAAGACCCTAAGAACTGAGGAGAAATGGACACAGAACCCAGATGTCGTAGGGCTCAAAAACAAGCCCTGGTGTTCTACTGGAGTCTTTTCTCTTGTGCGACACAATCATCTGCCGTCATGCGATTGTGTGATTCTCTTCAGGATTCCTTAGTCAGTGGTCATAGCAACAAATACAGCAAGCAGGATGTCGGGTGGGTCTACGTGATGGTAATGGTGTTGGTAACTTTCCTTCATAGCAGAAGTGGGGACAGCCTGCCCAGGACACAGCTGTCCTGATGCCCCTCAGCCTCAGCTGAGCAAGCCTAGTGCATAGAGGGGTGGAGAGCTGACCTCAGCGGGGACTCTTCAGTGGTTCAACACCAAGGTAAGCTAAGCCGGGAACCTCCTGGTGGGATAGCTGCTTCTTAACCAGCCATGTTCCCATAAGTAACTTAGTAAACTCACTGGTTCACCAAACTGGACCTGAAGGTTGACTCTTCTTATTTCTTTAATTGGTCTGCTTCCCAATCTGGGATTTTTTGGTACCTTCCCAAGAAAAGTCAGCACCACTTGGAAGTAGCTACTTTGCAACATTTTGTATGTGGGCTAATGAAATGACTCCTGGTTAAGGCATTGTGAGTCTGCTTCTATTACTTACAAGTGAACATATCCCAAATCCAGAATACATGACTATGTAGAAAGTGTGGCTCCACCCTCAAGTCAACGCCTATTCTAAAGTATGGTGACTCCGTTTTCCTGTTAAGATTCTCTCCAGTTCCATCTTCTGCCTGATCTCCTACCAGGCTTAAATAGTGCCTTGCTTGAATGTCAAGGTCAGAGTTGCAGGCCAGATCAAAACTTGCCCACACAATGTCTGTTCTGAGTGGTCAAGAAGCAAGCAGGAGGCAGCGAGTCAGTCTCTCTCAGTGTACTTCCACTTGTTCGTCAGGGCCCAGGCCTAACACAAGGCTATGTCTAGCTTGAAGGAAGGCTCACAGAGGACAAGTCACCTTGCCAGCCTCTGTAAGGAGATTAGAGAGAAGAAAGCCAGGGATGGAAATGTTCCTTTCCTTTGGACACAAAGGTTAGAATATTTTATTTTATTGAGTTATTTGATTAAAAAGTTCTCTCTCTCTCTCTCTCTCTCTCTCTCTCTCTCTCTCTCTCTCTCTGTGTGTGTGTGTGTGTGTGTGTACACATAGGTGGAGGTCAGAGGACAACTTTCAGGAATCCGTTCTCTTCTACCATGTGGGTCCCAGGTACTGGACTCGGTCATAGGCTTAGTGACAAATGCCTTTATTTTCTGATCCTGAATTCTTAGATTAAAAAAAAAAAAGTTATTCACTTACCCATTGTGTTTCTGTGTGAGTGTGCACATATGTCAATGTGAGTGCATACACACGATGCACACATTGTACCTGTGCTCGGGGGACTGAAGAGGGGTCAAGTGTTCTCTTCTATCACTCATAATCCTTTGAGGCATGGTCTCTTCCTGAACCTGGGGCTCCCATCTTCTCAGACTGGAAGTCAGAGAGCCCATCAATCCACTTATCTCTGCTTTCCTCAGAGCTGGGCTCCTAGATGTGCATGGCTGTCTGGCTTCTTTCATGTGTGCTGAGATCTGAACTAGTCCACATGGCTGCCCAGCAAGCCTTTTTAACCACTGAGACATCTTTCCTGCCCCAAACCTTTTGACATTTCATTTTTTAAAGCTATAGTATTACTTTTTAAGTAGAAGCACTTACTTTTTTAAAGGCAATAAGCTTGTAAATAATTAAAACATAGGTACTACAAAGTGAATCTTTTGAACTCTTCAGAGGTATTTTGAATGGTTGAACAAATTCCAGAATTTCATCTTATACATTAAACATTTTAGTCATTTATTTATAAAAATGGAGTCATATTATATATTCTACATTCTGCTTTAAGGTAAGAATGACATTTTGTAGTATTTTATACAAATAGATATAACTTTGCTTTTTAAGGTAGTAGAATGGTTTTTGTATTAGTTAACTATTGCTGTGAAACAAATTGCCACAGTTAGTGGCCTTTTATTATCTCACAATTTCTGTGGGTCAGGAACCTGCTTGTGACTTAGTTGGGGGTCTCCATTTCTGGCTCTCTTATTTAGCTGTAATGAAAGTGTCTGGTAGGTTTGGATCCTCTTCTGAGAGCTTCACAGGGCTAGATCTTCTTCCTGGCTTACTTACACAGCTATTGATAAAATTCAGGTACGTTTGGATTACTGGGCTGAGACGGGCAGAGGAACTGGCCTCAGATCTTTTCCATGTAGCCTTTCCCAATATGGCAGCTTGCTTCACCAAAGCCAGCAAAGCAGAGAATCTGTTAGCAAGACAGAAGTTACAGTTGATTGTTGTCAAATCACACAAATGACATCCACTTATGTTGAGACATTTTATTGGTTAGAAGCAAGTTATGGGTCCTGCCCATACTCAAAGTAATGGTTTGACAGGAAGTCTAAACACTAGGAACTAGTGACCATGGGGTGTTGTTGCTTTTTTAAACAAACAAACAAACAAACAAACAAACAAAAAACAACCCTCTTTATTCTTTTACTCTTTGGTCTTTGGTCTTTTGGGGGCCAACCACCCAGCTCCCAAATAAATCACACATGGAGGCTTATTCTTTCTTATGAATGCCTGGCCTTAACTTGGTTTGTTGCTAGCCAGCCTTTCTTAAATTATCCCATCTACCTTTTGCTTCTGGGCTTTTACCTTTCTCTATTTCTTTTCTTTCCTTCTTATTCTGTGTCTGGCTGAGTGTCTGACCCCTTTTTTTCCCTATCCTTGATCTCTCCTCCCAGATTTCTCCTTCCATTTATTCTCTCTGCCAGCCAGCCCCACCTGTCCTTTCCTGCCTCAGTATTGGCCGTTCAGCTCTTGGTTAGACCATCAGGTGTTTTAGACAGGCAAAGTAACAGAGCTTCACAGAGTTAAACAAATGCAACATAAAAGAATGCAACGCATCTTTACATCATTAAACAAATGTTCCACAGCATAAACAAATGTAACACATCTTAAAATAATATTCTGCACAAAGGGACCACCGTCTGCCATAGTGTCTGTCTCAGTGTCCCACTTGTTTATTCTTTTGCAGATGAACACCCAGGCTGTTGATAGTTTTCACATCAGTGTAAATGTCATCATCCTGGCAATTGTACCTTCCGGAATGGACTCAAGATTTTCTTGGGAAAATACCTGAAAGTTGAATTTCTCATTCTAAGGCAAACTGATTCACTACCAAGCATTATATCAAAGGTATAACAGATGTATGAGCTCAACAGCACTGTGAATATGGACTCCCCCCTACACACTAATACTGAGCCTTTAATCGTCTGACCAATATTTTTTTCAGTATGATAGGTGATAGCTGGTGTCTCTGTGTTTTAGTCTGCAATTGTGTTTCAGTAAAGTTGAATACATTGTTTTGCATTATCAGCTGCTTATCTGTGTTAGGATGCAAGCATAAGAATCCATTTGAACCAGCCTAAGTATTAAAATGAAAACCATTGCTTTTCCAGAGAAGACGGAGCAACTCCCTGAACCAGTGGTTGCTTTTCCTTGTGTTATCTCAGTATCTGGAAGTCACCCCAATCAATTGTCCACACTCTGGGGACCCAGGAAACCTCACTTCTTTCTATCAGCTCTTCTGCTCTGTTTCCTTTCCTTATTGACTGTCCTTACTCAGAGTAAGGATCCTCGGAACTTCTGTGTGGACTCTCATATAGAATGCATCCATCACAAAAACAGATGTGTATGAAGTCCAATGTCATGATGCAATCTCTTCCCTCATCCCTTCTTTCAGATAACTGACAATTAAACTTTTGATATGTATCTTCTAAGTTTTTAAGAAACCTTTTCCCTACGTGTTGTGATGATGATGCGATGAAGGAAGCCGGTGATGATAAGGAGGACAGTGCCACTGCTGATGGTAGCAATGGTGTCCACGATGGTGGCATCCACATAATGAGCATGTGCTGAACTGCTGCAGTGTTTTCATAGTGTAGCATGTTTGCATACTACTTAGAATCTTCATTATGAAAGGACTTTTTGTTTATCATGACTGAGCCTCTGAAAATGCTGAGGAAAGTTGTTCTCAATCCAAATTATAAAACTTTTTTTTTTTTTTACTGGAGATGGCTCAGTGGCTGGTAGCATTCACCACTCTTGAGGAAGACCCAGGTTCAGTTACCAGTTCCAGAAGATCTGATGCCCTCTTCTGGCCTCTGTAAACACTGCACACATGGAGCACATACATTCATGCAGACAAATATGCACATAAAATAAATAAAATATTAAAAAACCTTTAACTTTTTATTTCCCCCTATTACCTTATTTTGACATTGAAATACCAAATTAACCAGCTCTAAGACATCTGCTTTCTCCTTGACCTGAGGCGCTCACATGCCTCTGTGTTGTCCTCCACCACTTTGTAGTCGCCAGTGGTGACATGAAGTTGGACACACTTGGCTCCTTCCCCTCCATTTTCTGGCCACATCATGTTTATGGGTTCACGTCTAATTTGTAGAGGGGAGCTGTCAGGGTTTGGAGTCTGGAGTGCTGGGGAGTACAAGGTGTTACCCGTGCAAACCACTTCAGTGCTTTGGGCTGCTGTCTCCCGAGAAGCGTTTCCCCACCTTCTTTGCCCTGGAAACACACCATTTAAGGCCCCCCCCCCCCCCGCTCCCCGGTCTGTAGCACACTGTGGAAGAAGGGAGCTAGAACAGCCGCTGGAAGAGTGAATGGGGAATATGAGCTCCCTCTCTATGTTTCTTTCTTGGACATTTTCCTGGTTACTTTTGTACGTTTTTTTTCCCACCCAACTTAATTTTAATTGCTTTGTCAAGCTCTTCTTGCAAGTGCTAATGTTCTTTATTGTCATTGCAACAAATTAATGGGTCAATTTCAGGAGAATTGGCCACCAAGAATACGATCATTTGCTCTGTATATCTTTTGTGAGGAAGCTGCATTAAGTCCGTGTCTGCTGTTTCTCTTGCTCTTTAGGAACAAACTTCATCTCCATCACAAAGACAAGACTCTTAGGATCTCAGCCGGGTTCTCTCTGGTATCAACAGTTAGGAGCACTTGGCTCTGGAACCCAGCAGACCCTGGCATGAATCCACTTAATCTGGGTGTGACCTTGAGAAATCCTCTCTGAGTCTCAGTCTCTGGTGTCTGTGTGCTGCACAGCCTTCCTAACTGTGACGTTAGAGGTAATGCTTTTCTGGGACTGCTGGTATGGTAGAATTAGACAGCAATGCCTTCCATTAGGGTTATTCCTGATATTACAGACATAAATACTTTATAACTGTAAGCAGTGCACTACCATGCTAGGTCTTTTATCATCACTACTACAAAAATACCCCTGACTCTCCACCCTCCACCGCCGTTCTTTGGTGGTTAGGAGACGGCAGGGTCTGCTGTACACGTTTTGCTGTGTCCCCAGGCTAACAACCGTTATTTAAAGGTGATGTTGATACTGAGGGTGGAGATGTGGGGAAGAATAATAAATTCTGTCCTGCCTAGGATCGGATGGAGGCAGGGTGAGAGAGCAGGGCATCTTGGAAGGGATGAATTATGGGTAAGGGAAAGAAGTGTTTTTAGAAGGAAAGCAGAGAAAGGTATTGATGTGGAAGGGAAGAAGTCCCCCAAAGTGAGGAACATTTGGAAGGGAAATCCCCACCCCTCCCAAACCCCTGACTCTACCCTATTCTCCTCTCTTCTACAAGCAGGGAGATTCTGAGGCCCTCCACATTCCTAAATCCAGAAAGCCTTTGATCTCAAGACAGGGCGGCTGGCCTGGCCACTTAGCAGCCGCTGCCTATGCTTCAGTCAACCAGATCCCTTGCAGGGTCCCAGATTCCCAGGTCTCCCAGGGGCCATAGCCTGCTGAGCAACGATGTCCCTGCCTACCATTCTTGGGGCAGTGAGAGTGGAAACTGTTCCCTCAGTGTTATGCCTGGTCTGGTTGCAGGGAACCTTCCACGGGCAGCCGAGAACAGCAGTAAGGAGTGTGGAAAGAGGCCAGGTCTTGGCTTTCGGCCCTGCCCCTGCTCCCTGATGGCTTCTCTGGAAGCATTAGTTTTTCCCTGATGACAGGGGGCTTCCTCAGGCCAGAAGGGCTGGGTGACTTTTCTGAAACCGAGCCAGTTACTAGTTTTACGCTCTTACTGTTCACTACCTCTGCTGCTCATGAAGGTCTTGTCTCACCGCACCCAGCCCCCAGTGGCATGGTGTACATTAGAAAGTGTCCTGCAGTAAAGAGCTGACACACTTCAATCAGCTTGAAGAGTGTGTGTGTGGGGCTCTTCACAAAAGAACGATTGGGGGTGCTATGAAAGCCAGTGCTGTAGCCTTAGCCACGGCTGAGCATTGGTCCTCTGGGTCTGACAGGCAGCCATTTTCCAGTAACTACAGTGTAAAAGGCAAGGTGGAATCAGCCCATCCTCCCTCTTCCCCATCTTGACAGAGCTCCCCAAGGCAGAGCACAGTGGGAAGTGAGGAGATCAAGGAGACTTTCATGATAGAGGGCCTCAGGGTGGAGAGAGAGCCTGGAGGTCATTGGTCACCACAGGGAAGCCACACCCCAGCATCCAGAAGAGCATAGGCGCACATTGCTCTGACCATGAACCCAGGTCTGTTGTGTGGACCCTGCATTAACTCTCTGAGGTAGATGATGTCATCAGTAGCATCCCTATGGCACCAGAGAGGTCAGATACTTGATTGTCTTGGGTGCCTCGCTGTTGGGACCTGGTCCCAGACTGCCTCTCACAGAGTTTCAGACCAGAGGTACTGAACACCATCTGCTCCTGTGTTTCTGGTTGTTCCTCTTCACCTAGAGTTCTGCACTGTGAAATGTGCTGAGGTTGGCATGTTTTAAGGTGTCAGTACGACCCCTAGCAGGACAGGATTGCACCTAAGCACAGGGTCAAGCCAGAGCACATCAAAGGAACTGCCAGGTCTCTTGTGTCATCTAATGGACAAGGGGCCACTATGACACTGAAACCAGTCTACTTAAACTGGTGACACCAGGGTCCCTGCCTAGATCTTGTGACTTAGAGGGAGGAAGATGGGCAATGGACTCCATGAGTGTCAACCTCAGCTCCGTCACTTTGCCCTGTGTGACCTCAAATGGTTATCTCATAGTTCCTACTTGTGAACAAGGACACATGTTACATAAACTGAGGGTAAATCTCGATTCGACATTTCAGCTTCAATTCCATGTGGCACAATGGCGCTAGAAGAAAATAGAGCTGGAAAACTCTTATGCCCAGTGGCACTGCAGCCTTCATAAGGTCTTAGAGCGTCCTGTACTCCATGTTTGTGTGCTGCTGATGCCAACAGTCCTTCGTGTTGCCAAGGGTACAGAAGCATAAGTTTAAGGTCATAGGCAGGACATGACATTGATCATGAGAATTCACCACTGTTGTCTTTTTTTTTTTTTTCTTTCCTGATACAGGGTTGTAGTAGGAATCTTAAAAGGTCTTATTAATAAAAACAAACCTGAGGCCAGTTATTGGGGTAAATGCTGGAAGATCAGAGACACAGAACAAGCCACAGCTTCCTCACCTTACCCGTTCCTTAGCTGATCTTGTTTCCTCAGACTGCAAGCTTCTCAGTCCTCATCCAGAATGGGTCCCAGCTGAACTGTGCTGCTCCAAAGCCTGAATGCTTAACCAGTCAAATGCTTAACTAGCTAAAATGCTTCTAGTTCCTGGTCCTCAGGCCTTATATACCTTTCTGCTTTCTGCTATCGCTCCCTGGGATTAAAGGCTGGATTTCTGGGATTAAAGGCTGTGTCTCCATGCCTAGCTGTTTCTAATGTGGCCTTGAACTCAGAGATCTGGCTAGCTCTGCCTTCCAAGTGCTGGGATTAAAGGCGTGCACCACCACAGCCCAACTTCTGCTATGGCTTGCTCTGACCCATTTTCTAGCCACCATTTCTGGCTCTGTTCTAGTGGCTGTCTGTTCTCTGACTCCAGATAAGTTTATTAGGGTGTACAATATTGTGGGGAACACAATACCATACAGGGTTTCTCTGTGTAGCCCTGGCTATCTTGGAACTTTCTCTGTAGACTAGGCTGGCCTTGAACTCAGAGATCTGCCTGCCTCTGCCTCTTGAGTACTGGGATTAAAGCATGGGCTACCATGCCTGACTTACCACTGTTGTCTTAATTGGCTTGTATATTGCTCTGATAAAGACTATGTCCAAAAACAAGTTGGGAAGGAAAGAGTTTATTTTATCTTACTCTTCTATATCACAAGGGAAGTCAGGACAGGAACTCAGGCAGGAACCTGAAGGCAGGAATTGAAGCAGAGGCCATGGGAGGGTATTGTTTACTGCCTTGCTCCCCTTGGCTTGCTCAGCTTGCTTCCATATAGCACTCTGGCCACCTGCCTAGGGGAGACACTGCCCATAGTGAGCTGGGCCCTCTCACATCAATCGTTAATTAAGAAAATGCACCACAGACTTGCATACAGGCAAATCTGACGGAGACATTTTTCTCAATTGAAGTTCTTTCTTCCTATATGACTCTGGCTTTGTATTCAGTTGACTAAAAATCCTACTAGTCCAACTGTGTTCGTGATCTGAACATTTACTGGGCTATAATTTATTATCACGGAGAACACACCTCTACTGAATAATTTGCTGTCAAGCATTCTGCTGTGTTTTGCTTGCCCCATGCTTATTTTTATTGATGACATCTAGAGGCTGTGGAGTAACTGACCACTGAGGCTTTGGGAGTATAACACAAAACAGCATCATGATGTGTGTTGCAGGGTACATCCCTACCCTTAAGTGGCTCAGAGGTGTAATTTGAACTCTTCTTGATACACTGCAAACTACTGTTTCTGTATCAGCTGGAGATGTAAACCTCCAGGCCAGGGCTCCCTCCCAGGGTAGGGGGTGCGGTGGGGTAGGGGTGGACATTAGAAGCCACTGGAGATGTTTCTGATCACACTCTGTGGCTCCTGGCAGAGAACTCATTCATATTGTAGGAATTGAGTGGGAGTCCAGCTGTGGTTAGAGGTGATTTCAGCTTCCAGGATTTTAACTTTGGCTAGAGAGAGGAGGAGCCAGAGTGTTGGTTGGTTCTTTGAAGGTGAGTGCTGAAACCAAGGGCACATTTCTTGAGGGAAGGGGAGTGAATTGGGGAATGTCAGAGGACTCTTTTTGCATGTCAGAAAGGAAGTCCACATACATTCCAGGGACAGGAAGCCCAAGGCAGGAGCTTGTCTGACTGTAGCCTCAGATAGGGCCCACCACATGGCATGCCTTTGTATATATTAGCTTAGGAGAGTACGTTAATGGGCGAGTGCCCTTTAAATGGCTGAACTTATAACTTGGAATTTCTGTGTATTCTATATGTATCATTTTCCCGTATAACAAAATAGCACACAAGTCATCGTTAGCACGAAAGAAATCCACAGTTCTGGAGGCTGGAAGTCTGAGATCAAGGTACCTGGGAATCAGACCCTCTGTTCTGTGCCCCTCCCCAGCCCTCAGATGCTATGGGTGTGCCTTGGCCCATGGCTAGTGTTCTTTTCCTGTATCTAACGTCTTCCCTCCAGTCATGTTTTTGTGAGCCCACTATTTCCTGCTTATCAGGACTTTCCATGATCAGGCCTCTCCCAGATGATCTCATCTTCACCGTCTGCCAAGACTCTGCTATGGTTTAGACACAGTTTGAATGCATCTCTTCAAAGGTCATATGCTGAGAGGTGGTGAGGCCTACATGGAGAGTGGGTAGGTCAGAAGTGATCAGTGCAGAGTGAGCTCTCCTGAGTGCCAGTTAGCATGTGCTTGACCTCTTTTGCATGGGGCTATTTCTTCTCCTTATTTGCCATTGTTATGATGAAGTGAGAGGAGCCTTGGCTAGGGATGCCAGTACAACGTTCAAATCAGCTTCTCTTTACAGATTACTCAGGCTCAGGTATTTTGCTTACAGAAACATGAAATGGACTAAGGCAAGCTTCTTCCTAAATGACTTGAGTACTAGCGTTGACTTCACTGTCTTTAAGGTGACACAATTCATATAACCTCACTGACTTGAGAGTTTAGACATTAAATCCCTCCTGTTATACTTCTGTTGCATATGTAATGCTTGCTGTGTCCTAGGTGCTGCAGATCAGAACAGTAATGAGCAACGACTTTGAACACTGTTACCCTGGGGCCAATGAGCTCAACCCCCAGAACAGCAAGCCTGTAAATGGTTATAGGAAGGCAGTGGAGTGAAGAGGGAACGGGAGTGGTGGTGGGGAAGGCGGCTGAGAACACTCCAGAGCAGCGGTTCTCAACCTTCCCAATGCTATGACCCTTTAATGCAGTTCCTCATGTTGTGGTGACCCCCAACCATAAATTATTTTCATTGCTACTTCTGTTAATATTCTGATCCCACCCCTTGGGGCTGATTGCATCCTGAAGTAGAAGCCTCTTCTTAAGGAAAAACTCCACCCCTCTCTCTCTCTCTCTTCTCTCTCTCTGTCTCTCTCTGTCTCTCTCTCTGTCTCTCTCTCTCTCTCCACTCCCATGAGGTGTGCACCCTTCAAACCCCCCCTCTCTTTCCCTCTCTCTTCTCTTCGTCTCTCTATTATAATAAACCATTTCTGCGTGGATGTAGGGTCTGGGTTGTGAGTGTAAACCTCAGCCCCATCGCCAGGCCTGCATCAAGTAGGTCACACACCAGCCGGCCACTGATCTGCCCCCCACATCTCCATGTAACAACTTCATATCTGTATTTTACCACTGTTACGAATCTTAATGTAAAGATCTGTGTTTTCCCTTAGGCAACCCCCGTGAAAAGGCCATTTGACCCCCAAAGGGGTCGTGACCCACAGGTTGAGAACTTCTGCTCTAGGCTCTTCTGCTTCCTGTAATCAAAAGTCCTCAGTGAATCTATTTTCATTTATATCCAAGTTCACTAGATCCTGTTTCCCAGGAATTTGGAGGGTGGTTCCTTTCTTCAGTGTAAGAAAAATAGGCTTCCAAATTCATGCCAAGCTGATCCTTCTGATTAAATTTTTGCAACAACTTTCCCAGAATCTGAACCTTGGAACCTGGTTGTTAACTCTTATATGAGCTGGAGAGAAACCAGTTCTACTGTTTTGGCCAAATTAAAGCAAACTTTTTATTAAAATGTTAAATACTGTCCAAGATGAAATTTGGTCAGGTCTACCATCTGTCTTGTCAGGGCTTCTATGGACAAAACTCACAGGCCACCATACTTTCCCATGAGGCCTTATTATTTTCAAGAACTACAACTCCCACAATCCCAGGAGGTTACCTTGTCCTTGGTCAGATGGGACTTTCAGGTTAATTTAGGGTCTAATACTTGTATCTTAGAAACTCTTGCCCTGAACTCCGATTCTGACTCATGACTGGCCAGGGCAAAAGCACAGTCTCCTCCTGGCTGGCTCCTCAGTGGCCCAGGTCCAAATGGCCAAAACATCTTCCAGTTTGAGGAACAGCTTAACCCAGAGGGTTGGAGACTCCAGCCCCCTGGGGACTAGTCCACACTAAGGTCTGGGTGGTTGCCTTGAGTTCTGTTTCCCAGCAGGGTCCCAGGGGCAGAGAGCTTCTGTGGCTTCTGGATTGTGGCACAATTGAGCTGGGTGGGTCTCTACTCTCTTCCTTCCTGAGCCCAGCTTACTCCATCTCAGAACTGCTGGCATGTGTGGAGGGAGTGTTTGGCCCCAGGGTTGAGTTATTACTGGGCCAGGTGTATTGCTGACCTTCAATGTTGTTGGTCTCCACTTTATGGGAGCTCTTCATAATCCCTGAGGTCCTGGCTTGCAGGCGACCTGCCAGCTTCACCTTGCTCACTCCCATGACCTCCGTTCCCAGCCCTGTTATTGACTTTTCCAAGCACCAGGAAAAAGATCCAGTCTACAGTTTTACTCTTGTGTTCCTGAAGAGTTTCTTTCTGGTCCTCATCTGGTTTGGTTCACCATTCATTAAAGGCAGCCCATGATAGCCTTTGTGTGTGTGTTGAGGAGGGAGGTACCCTGAATAATGATCACTGGAGAAGACCTCCCCCCCCCAAAAAAAAAGTAGTGAAAATAAAACAATAGTTCCAATAAATGTAGTAAAGTAAAACAGAATGATGTTGAGATATTTTACTAAAGGAATGTATGACTGGAAATACTGGGAAAAAGAGGCTGGGGGTGTGTCGGGGGAAATAAGGTAGATGCTGTCATCCAAACAACGCATTGCTAGGCAACTACTGAAGAGAACCTGATACCTCTGATGCTCACATGGGAAAATGCTGTGACCAGCTACTGTTGAGAGCTGCCATTAGACAATCAGAAGGAGCACTCTGGAGTAGACTGGAGGCTCATGTCATTTGTTGTAGCAGGGAGACTGTACTTGAGAGGAACTACAGGATGGGCCAACAATTGGGGATGAATTGGAGTTTCTTAAAAGTCTTGGGTTATACTTGGTGGATCCTAAGGTGGGACTAAGAAAGCAGGCTCTGCAGTGGGTGTTGTCAAAGAGCTGGGAAGTTCAGTAGAGGGCATCAACGTGATCCCTAAAAGAGCAGCCGTTTGGAACACAGATGCAGTGATGTTGGGCTCAGTTCATATGCTGCACACATCAAGCTGGGTTTGTGCGCAGATGGGAACACCATGGCCTGCCTGCTGATGAGACTGGCTTTTCCTTTCCTGTTGTTAATAGAGAATGGAATTTTATTTCAAATTTTGGGAAAGGTATACACAAACAAGTACATATATGCACACATACATATATGAATATGACTATATATGACAGAAATTAAATGATTTAGTAATACTATTTTCTCTTAATTGACAGGTATTTTTGAGCCCTGAAAATTTCACACAAAAATAAGTATTTCTGATGTCTGCTGTAATCTGTGGGAATACTTGCCTTTAATATATATGTATTTTTTCTTGATATAAAACCTAAATATAATAGAGCTTTCTAGGAATTGGGGTTTTTAGAACTCCTGATTCATGCCTTCTGGTGTTTGAACTTAGAAAATTTCATTAGTATGCTCATGGCCTGGGACTGGTAGTGACCATCAAGAAGGATCTATCAGTAAGAAAAAGAGTCCAAATTCAGGGGTGAGTTGCATCCATTTAGCTAAAAGTCCCATGGAATCAGCCACTCTTGTTTGTGGTACCTTGAGAAGGAAGAGATGGATAATGGAGTGTGCCCCCTGAGTGAGCAGCTGGTGACTAGCTGGGAATACTGAGGCCGCAGTGGTAGAGTGGAGCTAGGGGTCTGACCAGTCGGGATGTCTGACACAGTAGCCAGATGTCCACAGGGTTGTGTAAGACTAGTGTTCAACAGTGACCTTTTGTGGCCATAACAGAAGCAGCTGTACTTGGGCTGCTTGGGAGCCCGTGAAGATTTATGTGGGTGATGACATCTTCCTATTGCTTTCTCCCCAGGTGCTTAGTATCAAGGCTTCATTTCCTTTCTGACCTCAGGGTCTTTGGGCCACTCAGGGCAAGCTGGTATTCATATCTATAGGAAAAACAGAAGTGAGCTGGGTCTAAGGTGAAAGAGGAAGACCGGACATGCCAGTAGGCAGGAGTGGCAGGGACAGCTCCAGGAAGTGGACTGCATGGAGCCAGGGCTTCAGGCATTACAGCCCTCTCCTGTCCTGGGAGTGGGGGAACCATCCAGGTCATGTGTGACACATTCCCAGCCCTTATCTCTTTCTGTCCACCCCACCCCCTCTGTCTCTCTAACTTTGTTTCACAACTTGTGGCTTCTTCTCTCTGCTGCAGCCATTCTGCTCTTCTCTTTGCTTGTCTCTGTCTCAGGCGCTGCTGCTCCTTGGCCTGAAGCCCCCTTTATATAGTGGGGCTCTTCTTACGCAGCCCAGCCCCCGACTGCCCTTTCCAAGGAGCAGTCCCTCTGCTCTCATAGTCTTTCCCACAGTCTGGCAGATTGCCTTTATGTTCTTGTTGGTTCTTTTGTTTACCTGTTTGCTGTTCAGCCCTTTTCATTGGAATTCAAACTCCAAGTCTTTGTCTTTCTTTGCCAAATTCCCCAGGACATAGAGCGATGTCTGCCACACAACAGGAGCCCAGTGACTCTTGGGTAGATAGTGAGTCCTTCATCCCAGTCACTGAAGGTCAATTCACAGCAACCTTTGACTTTGATTGGCTGTGGTGGGTAGCCATTCCAGCTTTGACCGGGAAGTTCCAACCCCCATTGAGGCTTTGGTAACTGTCACGCCTACAAGACGGGGCTGAGAGAGGACCCTGAATCTTCTCTCCAGGTGCCACCCCCCCCCATGGTCCCACAACCCACATATAAAATATCACTCAGACGCTTAATTACTTATAAACTGTATGGCTGTGGCAGGCTTATTATCTAATTCTTCTATCTTAATTTAACCCATTTCTATTAATCTATAACTTGCCACGTGGCTCATGGCTTACCTGTACCTTACACTTGAAGACCCGAGATCCAGATGGGCCAGCTCTGTTGTTTCCTGGACCCTGGACGCTGGAGGTAGACTGAGCAGAGTTCTCCAGAGATTACTGCTGGACTGCGCCATATCTTTCCCAGACCCTGTTACCTATCCCTTCACTTGTAAGTTACCCCACAAAATAAACCTACCTTTTAAATACGTGGAGTGGCCTTAATAATTTCACCAATAATTGGCCCTCCCTCACTTGATAGGATTAAGAGACGTGATAGCCAGATTGTATCTGGGAGAGACCCAAACTTTGAGTTGATCACCCCCCCCCCCAGTGGTGTGTGTGTGTGTGTGTGTGTGTGTGTGTGTGCACCTGCCTATCTGTCTGTCTGAGACACCCTTGGGAGACTCAGTTTCTCCTTCTGAAAACATGAATCAGTTAAGCATACAAGATGTTGACCCACCCTTACAGTGAGGGTAAGTTCCATGCCAGCAGCTTTCAGAACCAAAGGGGAGAAAAACCAAGTGAGCACTTTTTTTTTTTTTTTTTTTTTAAATTTCCATGAGCAAGGAATCCAAGAGGTTGTGACTTGGCCCCACCTTCCTGGAACAGAGGGTCAGAGCCTGTGCCAGTGAACATCTCAGGGGATATCTAGAAGACCCATAAAAGGAGCAGAGTTGAAAGACTCTGGTACTGCATATGGGAGAATTTGAGAGTGGACATGGGGACAGGAGGGTCCGGCAACAGGAAAACAGCGGCTGAATGTCTGGGTCAGAAACCCTGGGAGACTCGAGTGAGGCCATGGGTACTCACAAGCCTGAACTGGCCTCTGCTGATCCTAAATGCCAGGTCTTCTGTTCTCCCTGCTCAGCTTAACTCTCTGAGGCAGGATCAGTTCTGGTTCCAGCTTGTGTTGCTCAAACATTAGTTCTCTTCACCATCAATGCTCCCCACCACCAGTGCTCCCCACCACCAGTGCTCCCCACCACCAGTGCTCCCCACCACCAGTGCTCCCCACCACCAGTGCTCCCCACCACCAGTGCTCCCCACCACAGTGCTCCCCACCACCAGTGCTCCCCACCGCAGTGCTCTCCACCATCAGTGCTCCCCACCACAGTGCTCCCCACCACCAGTGCTCCCCACCACCAGTGCTCCCCACCACAGTGCTCCCCACCACCAGTGCTCCCCACCACAGTGCTCCCCACCACAGTGCTCCCCACCACCAGTGCTCCCCACCACAGTGCTCCCCACCACCAGTGCTCCCCACCACAGTGCTCCCCACCACCAGTGCTCCCCACCACCAGTGCTCCCCACCACCAGTGCTCCCCACCACAGTGCTCCCCACCACCAATGCTCCCCACCACCAGTGCTCCCCATTATTGCCTGGGTTTCATTGTTCACATTTGGTTCCTTCAGGACCCTGAATTATTGGAACATAGCTGTGTTGACTTTTCCAGTTAGGTCCCCAGCAGAAAGACTCCTCTAGTGTTCCTAATGACATGGACCATGTGCTGGCGACAGCCACCATCTGATGACTAGAATCATTTGTCTGTGAGCCCAGAAGGCAGGATCAGCAGAAAGTGGATATCTGGTAATACTGAGGCAATAAAGGACAAGGTTGCCCCCTGGGATTCTTGTGTCCCCAACACACAGTTACTGCTGTGCTCCTCTGTGGCCCTCTACTGAAATGATGGGCAGCTACTACTCAAAAGAACTTATTTCCATCTGGGTGTACTGGGTAGTTGTAAGGCTGGAGCAGGCTTTAGTTCAGGAGTTTGAGCCAGCCTGTTTAACACAGTGAGATCCCATCTCGAAGCAAAATACCCTTTTCTCCCGCAGCAAGAGCTGTCATGTGCCCTGCTGGCTCCATGGTCCCCATAGCTTCTCCTCTGATGGAGAGAGTGCAGCAGGATAGAATAGCTGAGGACCAAGTCCAGAAAAACTCAGAGTCAGACCCACGGGCCACCCAAGGGATGGTAACCCTTTGTTTCCCACACCCAGGGCTGTGGTAGGTGTGGGGACTCAGTCTAGTGATGGCCACTGACACCTTCTGCCTCTCTCTGCTCTGGTGGTCACCAGGAAGATGCTGTCAGGACACTTAGCTAGCAGGGGAGATGGTGAGCACAGGCTGTTCTGACAAAGGGTGCAGCTTTCTAAGGCTCAGGTAATTTCAAAGGTCCTCAGGTAATTATCGTGCCAGGACCCACATTAGCAGGCAATGGGTCTCCTTGTGGCATCTTCTGGCAGCAGGAGGGTGCCAGTTAAGAGAGGTACTCTGGGGATCCTGCATGGCCAGAAAGAAGCCTGAGTATGCCCTTGAACAAATCCTCTCCATCACATCCAGGTGGCAAACTCCCATCCTACCCCAAGCCCTTGATCCTGTAGCCTGGATGGAGCTCTTGGGGACTTTCCTAAAAGCCAAGTGAATCTCCCTGTCCCTTCCCACTGCTGCTCCAAGGTCTTTCAGGCCTAGGGTTGGACCCTTTTCCAGAACTTATCTCCATCTATCAGGGGCAGAGACTTTTGGCATGGTGTGGGTAGAGACCTGATTATTCTGAATATTCAAACTGGCTGGGGACTTTCTTCAGGACTCTGAGGCTTGTAATTCTGGTTCCCTTTGTTTCTTGTGTCCCAGGGCCCCTTGCAGAGAGCAGCAGGGACTTTGTGTTGGCTGGTCTTTCCTGGCAGCTGAGAGGTATGGGCCAGCCATTCCCTGGGCTCCCTGGACCTCCACTTCCTCATCTGTCCCATGGGGCATGGCAGCCACATTGCAGGATCACAGGGAGAAGGAAATGAGAGGCTGGGAAATTCCCAGTACAGATGCGGAGGTGCAAGCTCTAGATCTGCCTTTGTGCCTCCCACTAACACAGCCTGTCTGTATTAATGTTGTGTCCATTCCACACGTACCACTGGTGTTCTGAGTCTGGTTTTGTGTACTGCTCTATTCCAGGCTCTCATGTAGCTTGCTTTCCCATTGGGAAATAAATAAAAGATGTGAAAATAAGGTGGCTGGCATGGTGTGAACCGCTCTGAGAAATCTACTGTCACAGTAGGGTGTGGTGGATGGCGTGGAGTGGAGCTGGCTGCTTGGTGCTTGGTGAGGGGTGGGGTGAGTGAAGAATGGTCTGGAATGGAGTGAGGGCTACAGGGGAGGTAATTAATCTTGGGTCACGGGGGTCTCAGAAAGGAGGCAGGAGCTGGGGAAAACCTCAGCGAGGCCAGTCATGGTCTGCCTCCATCTGCCTGCCTCCCGCTGCCCCCTGCCTGGCCCCTCACTGGGGCTCTGGGTAGTCACCACAAAGATCCTCCTAATGCCTCCCAACTCACAAGTGTAGGCTGGGAATATGCACCCGTGCTCTGGCTTGAATGGCGAACCTCCTGCTGGGACAGGCTGTTATTTATGAACATGTTTGAGTTCAAATGCTCCTGGGGGACAAGGATTGAGCTATTTTTTCCTTTTTGTCTTGAAACCTGGAGACAGCTTGGCACAGTTAGTTCTCAAGGCCAAGAGAAGGAATGATTTAATCAACTCCCTACAGCAAGGGGCAGTCATGGCGACACACAAGACCCAAGTCAAGGATCATGAGCATCTCCGGGTCTCATGGAAGCACTGACAAGAGTAGTAGGTTGCATGAAGCTTGTGGGGACACTCCTGATATAAACTTCTGGCAGATGATAAACATTGTAGTGGCCTGTCCATCTGTCCATCTGTTTTGTTGACACAGATGGTGACACACATTGTCCCAGGAAATGAAGGCTGGTTAGTCTGACAGATCTCAGGCTCTAGCTAGCTGCCACTGAGGAACAAATTGCTTCAGAACTTAGTGGCTCACAGTCAGAAGCAGCAAGCACTGGGAAGAGACCAGGGAGCTCTTTGCCTGTGACATACAGGAGAGCAAAGAGAATGGGACCTTCAAGCAGAGGGCAGCCTGGGGCAGCACCTGGAGAAGGGCAAAGGTCACTAGACCTTCTGGTCCTATAGCACCTCCTGTTAAAAGTGAAAAACACAGCCAAGCATTGTGGCACACATTAATCCTGGCACTCTGGAGGCAGAGGAAGGTGAATCTGAGGCCAGCCTGGTCTACAGAGCTTCCTCTAGGACAGCCAGAGCTACACAGAGAAACCCTGAAATACCAAAAAAAAAAAGGGCAGGGGATGCATTCAGGTCTATGCTAATTTACATGCCTGGAGTAGGAAAGAGAGGCAGAGGGTGCAGAATCGTCCCTTCTGCAGTGGCTTCCTGCAGTGAGAGCTAACAGTCGACAACTCTGTGGAAGGTCCAGCCCCTGCTACTTTATGCTTTTCTTGGAGCTGTCACATGCTTCAGAAACAGAGCTAGGGTTCAAGGCCCGACATCAGTCATTTGGGGCTGTGTGACTCTGGGCAAACCATTTCTCAGATTTAGCTTCTGAAACCTAAACCAGAGGTGCAGACCTAACTTCCAGTTGCCTGCCTCTTCCAGGACCAAGCGCACAAGCTGTTCTTTGTCCTTGGCCATGTAGCATCCCACAGCTGGTCTGCAACCGGCCTGGCTGCCTGGCCCCAAGACTGAGACCACTTTAACCCGTCTTCCACCCAGTAGCTCCTTAAAAACTCCTCAAACATGCACAGTAAATAAGTGAAAAGGTGCCATCTTCCCGTCTCACACTCAAGCAGCTTCCTATTCACCTCTTAGAAAAAGGCTGCCCCAGGCTTGAATCCTCATGATTGGAGCTTCCAGGCCACACCCAGAGAGCCCATCTCCCCATGACCACACAGGGCAAGGTGATGGTACCATCTCTTCTTTGGCTCTGGGGGCTCTGGCATTTCCAGGTCTTGTTAGAATCCTGGCTGGGCCCTGAGGCCCTGGGCAAGCATGGCACTACCTTTCATTGCCGTTTTCTTCATCATTAAAACAGATATGGCAGCACCCACCCCTCAGAATTATGATGAGGGTGACATTAAATGAGATAATTATATGCAAAGTGGCAGATGCACAGCAAGCTCTCGTGAACAGGGACTATTTTTACTGCCGTAAATGCATCTTCAGATGGAGCTAGGCTTTTCTGAAGCTCACCCACTGAGAACTGCCACTGGCTTTGAATGCCTGGGTTCATCAGCTCACTTCCTTTCCCCAACACCTCATTTCCAATACTTGACTTCATTTGGCAGATTGGGAAATTGAGGCTTAGATGGGGTGAATGGAGGAGGAGGGACTCTGACCCACTATGCCAAATTTTGGGGTTGCTTAAAATTTTAAAATTTTGGGTGTGAGGGTGGGGGTGGAGGCCTGGGAGTCAGGGGGGTCAGAAGACAGCTCTCTTCACCCACCATGTGGGTCCTGGGCATGCTTGAAACTGGTTCGTTCTGGGAAGCACTATACCATACTTCTACATAGATGGGTTCTCCACTAGAGGGAAACACTAGCATAGGTGAAGACTTTCTGAAGGACTCCAGCAGGACAGGACACAATTTCAACTGACAAATAGGACTGCAGGAAATTAAAAAGCTGCTGTGCAGCAAAGGAACAACCAATAGAGCCAAGAGACTATCCGCAGGACAGAAGAAAATCTTTACCAGCTATGAAGACAGCAGGGGGCTAATCTCTAGAATCTATAAGACTCCAAAATGCATCCTAATGCAGGCTAATGGAAGATACGGACCGCTCTCAAAGGAAGAAATACAAACAGTCAATAACTACTTGAAACTGCTCAACATCTTTAGCTAACAAGGAAATGAACATTAAAACTACATTGCAATTCCATCTTCTCTGGTCAGAACGACTTTCACAAATAAAATAGATGTTCACTTATATTGGGGATGTTAAAGTAGGGGTGTTACCATGATTCTAAGGCAGGGCTAGAATACAAAATGAGTTCTAGGCCAGCCTAGGTGATACACAGTGGGACAAAGGGCTGGGATTGTAGCTCAGTTAATAGAGTACTTGCCTAGTGTGCATGTAGTCCTGAGTTCCATCCCCAGCACCACATTAACTGAGCAGAGGTTCATCTGTAATCTAAGCACTAAAAAGGGTGATGAGGATCTTAAGTTCAAGGTCATCTTCAGCTAATAGTAAAAGGCAAATTGGGGATACATGAGATTGTAGCTGAAGTTTTCCTGTGTCCCGCCTGGTCCGCAGCCACTCAGACCCAAATAAACACATAGAAGCTTTTTTTAGCCCCCCCCACCCCCCGACAGGGTTTCTCTGTGTAGCTTTGCACCTTTCCTGGAACTCGATTTGTAGACCAGGCTAGCCTTGAACTCACAGAAATCCACCTGTCTCTGCCTTCCGAGTGCTGGGATTAAAGTCTTGCACCACCAACGCCCGGCCACACAGAGGCTTTTATTAATTGAAACTGCTTGGCCATTAGCTCAGGCCTACCAGTGACTAGCTCTTACCTTAAATTCAGCCCATTTCTGTTAATCTATATGTTGCCACGTGTTCTGTGGCTTTACCTGTGTGTCATTACATGCTGCTCACTGGATAGCAGGCTGATGTCTCTTCACTCAGCCTTCCTCTTCCCAAAATTCTCCTTGTTTGCTTATCTTGCCTGCACTTCCTGCCTGGCTACTGGCCAATCAGCGTTTTATTAAACCAGTGCATACGAGCATTATCCCACAGCGTGAGACTCCATCAAATGGAACAGGGAATGTAGATTAGACCAGGCACGACACAAATCAGTGTGGAGATTCCTTATGTGTTGTTTGCCAAGTCTTATAGTAAAAAATCCAGAGTCTGATATCGAGATGAAAGCTGAAAGATAAAAAAAAGCAGAGCAAACCACAGCCACCACCTCTTACTTCACCAACTCCTCAGCCTGAAAGAGCCTCAGCCGAAAGGACTTCTAGCTGAAAGGGACGTTTCTGCTGAAAAGCTTTAGTTCCTGTTTCCTCACGCCTTGTACACCTTTCTCTAGCCACGATATCACTTCCTTCTTAGTGCTGGGATTAAAGACATGTGACTTCCCCAGCACAGACATGAGATCTCAAGTGCTGGGATTAAAGGCCTGTGATTCCCAAGTGCTGGGATTAAAGGCATGTATCAACACTGTCTGGCTCTGTTTCACTCCTAGACTGAGTCAATCTCATGTAGTCCAGGGTGGCTTTGAACTCACAGAGATCCACACAGATCTCTGCCTCCCGAGTGCTAGGATTAAAGGTGTGAGCCACCACTGCCTGGCATCTATGTTTAATCTAATAGCTTGTTCTGTTCTCTGATCTTCAGGCAAGCTTTATTTGATACACAATGTATCACCACACTTATGTATTACCACAATGCCCAGCTACACCACATCTGTGTGTGTGCATGGAGAACTCTAAGGCAACATACCACAGAGATGCTTGAGAATGAGTGTTTATTGCTTCCCTGTTCACAGTAGCTAAGTTATGGAACCAGCCTAGATGCTCATCAATAGGCAAATGTAAAAAGAAATGTGGTGTATATATACAGTGGAAGTTCATTCATCTGTAAAGACTAATGGAGTGTAACACTGGTAGAAAAGTGGACAGAACTGGAGAGTCTTGTGTTAAACTGAATAAGCTAGACTAAAAAAGACATCACATATTTTCTCCCATATGCAGAATCCAGAGTAAAATTTATGGGCCAGAGAGATAGCTCAGCAGATGAGAGCATTGCCTCTTTTTGTAGAGGACCTGGGTTTGGTTCTCAGCACCCTTATGGAGGCTTACAGTCATCTGTAACTCCAGTCCTATGGGATCTGATGCCCTGTTATTCTGACCTCCATGGGCCTATGCATACATGTGGTGCATATACATACATGCAGGCACACACACACACACACACACACACACACACACACACACACAAAATATGGCAAATAAACATTTAAAAAATGCATGTGCAGATGTGTGTGTTGTGAGAGAGGGTATAAAAGCAGAAAGGGGAGTGTGAGAAGGGCAGGAGAGATCTAAGGTGGGAGGCAAGAGAACAATGGGGTGTAGGCATCATAAAAAGCAGGAGGAGTCATCTGATAGGAGGAGGGTGACCAGCAAGGGCGCAGGGTGGGCGCTGGGGAGAGCAGAAGGAGGCAACTGGAAACAGTGTCGTGATATGTGTCTGAAAATGCCACAATGGAAGTCATCACTTGGTATGCTCTCCAGAAACAAACCATTCAAAAAGCTAAATACTTTTAACGTTTGATTCCTCATCAGGCTGACAACTGTAGCATGTCTTAAGGGTTTATTAACAGCAGTTCCTGCAAAGAACATTTTGAGGCCCTTTCATCTAAAACACAAAGGCTGTAATGAGCAGATAGGCAGCGGTCGTCTTTGAAAAGTGGCTCTGTAGCTACAGACGTGAAATCCACATGGTTCACAAGCTCCTGCAACACGTAAAACATGACCCAAGACCAGGGCTTTCGGCTTTCCTTCCATCAGCAAGTACTTACCAAGCATCCAGTGTGTGGGCTGGGTTTTCTCACAGTCCCTGGAAGACAGGATTTAAGCTGACAGAAGAATAGCAACACTCTCAGAATGGACCTTCTCCATAACTCACACTTCCTCTTGCCCCAATTCTTTACTGTGGCATGAAGATGACATCAGACCTTCTACTTGACAGGAATGCTGGGAACATTCAGGGAGGATCCTGATTCCACTCTGACACAGGGAATGAAGGAGAGAACTGCTGTCAGGAGCCCAAGCCCTGTGCCTTGCTCCTGTGTAGAAGCTGATCTGGAAGTTGCCGCTGTGTTCTCTGGCACCCTTGGCAGAGTTCAGCGGTGACTGGTTTGTTGTGAAAGCTAAGGACCTACAGTGCCCAGCTTAGGCCATTCCACTTCTCGACACTATGTGCAAATATTCTCCCAGGATGATCGATTGACTCTGGGGACATTTCCTGCCCCTCCCCACTTTGTTCTTTTCCTCCACTTCTGTCTTCTTTTATCTTTCTACTTTTGGATGATACTGATCAGGTTGCTAGCTGGGAAGGCTGTTAGGACTCTATTTTCAACTCTAAAGAACAGACTAAAGTCTGGTCCTGGCAGGACCTTGTAAGTCCTTGGTCTTACAACAGGACCCCAGCTTCCACCTGCCATATACAGAAGAGAATCTACTGAGAGATGGACAGTCCAAGAGTGTCAAGAAATGTTTAGGGGAACGAGATGAATTATTACTTTACCAGCTGAATACATCTAAACTTGGAAGGGACTAGACCTGGAGGCTGAAGAGCTGCTCAGGCTGTAATCTAAAACAGACGGCGTGCAGCAGGGTTTAGCTGAACACATGCTTCTAATGCTAATGAAGGGCAGAGGCAGAGTGTGTAGGGATCCAGGTGATTCGAGGAATACACACGTGTCTTCCTCCCTGGACTGGAGTCTCTAGAGTCTAGTAGGTGCCCCAGACCAACTCTGACAAATGGTAAATATGTCTTCTTCCCTGGGCCAGCATCTCTCGAGGCTAGTGAGTGCTCAAAAGCAGCTCTGGTAAATGGGGTCAGATTTGATCATCCATGGGACTAGGCTTTTGTAACTTAGGATCAGAGAAGACATTCTTTGCAGGGAGGTGACTTTTTGTCTTGGCCTATGTGGGTGGAGTAAAGGCCACAAGAAAGGAACAGAACTCTTATCAGCCAAATGTTTTTGTATTGTGGATCTTACTTTCTATAACTGTCACCCTTCTTTTCCAGACCATAAACATTCATTTTGCTTTCATCTAATAGAAATGTGCTAGATTAGGAAAGATCTCCCGGTGATTCTCCAATCTGTTCAGTTCTTCATTTACTCACTGTGATTTGAGTGTTTGCCTCTATGATGTTTTAGAAGTAAGGACACTTGAGGGTCGGATGGTTAGTAGATGGACAGTCTAAGCACGCTGTCCCACCCCTGGGACCTTGCTTCTGTTGTGGGATCTTTGTATACTGTGTGAAAATGTATTGCTGTGATTAGTGTAATAAAAAGCTGAATGGTCAATAGCTAGGTAGGAGGTATAGGCAGGACTTCCTGACAGAGAGGACTTGGGGAAGAAGAGAGATGCCAATGAGACATGGGGTGAGAATCAGACATACAGAATGGAAGGAAGTTAAAAAGCCATGAGGCAAAACATAGATTAATATAATCAGGTTAATTTAAGTTATAAGAGATAGTGGGACAAGCCTAAGCTAAGGCCAAGCTTTCATAATAAGGAGTCTCTGTGTCATTATTTGGGAGCTGGCTGGTGGGACAGAAAAAGACCACTTACATATGGTGCCCAACCCCCAGGGACTTATTTCCATATAGGGCCTAAGAAATCTTGAAAAAAAAAAAAAACCCACAAGAACTGGACACGGCTTTCTAGAAATCCAGTGCTTGTGTCTTACAGAGGCATGGCTGCTGTAGTGAATGCTTGAGCATCTGGTGTGCTAAGTGGGAACAGCACAGGCTCAGCAAACTCCCAAAGCTAGGGCAGGTAAATGCTGCTCCCAGTTGGTGCCTCAGGTGTAAGGCTTGACTGTCACAGACCTGAGCTGGATGGAGCCAGCTGCCAGTGCACAGCCATGTAGCAGGCTTAAGGCTCATCTCACTCAGTCAGAGAACATTGCAGTTGCTTAGTAAAGCCCGGTCCAGCACAGAAAACCTCTAAAAAGGTATAGAATGTTTAAAAATGTGCTTAGATGCTAAAGAAAGAAAACAGGTATAGACAGTCATAGAAAAAATAGTTTTAAAATAATAAAATAAAATCTTTAAAAAAAACTAATATAAAAAGAATAAGCCTTGTAAAGATGGGAAATACATAGGGTGTCTAGATTCTGTATGATGCTTTGTTGACTTTTTCAAATGCTAATGAACAAAAACAATAGCTGCTGAGAGACACTGGATTATGGAAACTGATAAGTTAAACCAACTTATATATATTTTAAGAATATCTTAATTTCAGAATGGAAGTCAGAAAATATTTTACATGGGGGAGAGGTTTTGCTTTTGTTTCCACAGGAAACAAAAAATTATGGTTCTCTTCAAAATTAATAAAGATTAGATTTGATGGAGGGAGACCTCCTGAAAATCTTGGCTACAAACATGAAAAAAGAAACCAAAAAAGACTACAGGACAGGTGATGTATGTATGTATATGCTTATCCATGTACTATGAGAATGGATGAGATATGATAAATCTTGCTGGCTACAGAGTCCTCATGGTTTATTATTATATGCCATCCTTTCATTTAGATGGACAGAGACTTATATTACAGTTTGGTTATGCAGTCAAAATGGATTTATAAAGTTAACAGATGCCTTTTACCTGCTCAAGCATAGAAGAAAAAAATCTTTAGATGACTTGTGCATACTACACATCCCATACTTGTGTTAATGCAGATATACATATTACTTTAAAAAGTTGATATGTTTTCAGAAAAAAAGGACCAGATGCTATAGAATAATCATCCTGTACACTGTTAATATGTATTACTTCCATTGGTTAATACAGAACTGACTGGCTGATAGCCAGGCAGGAAGTATAGGCAGGACAAGCAAACTAAGGGTGCTGGGATGAAGAAGGGCAGGGTCAGAGGAGATGCCATCAGACTAGACTCAGGGGAAACAGAACATGTAGAAAATGAGGCAATAAGCCATGAGCCATGTGGCAGAGGGTAGATAAAAAATATGGGTTAATTTAAAGTGTAAGAGTTAGCTAGTAACAAGCCTGAGCTATTAGCCAAACATTTATAATTAATATTTAGCCTCTGTGTTGGTTATTTGGGAACTGGTGGGCAGGAAAGAAAAGTCTACCTACAATCAGACACTAATAAAGACAAGTAGCTAAGGTGATTCAGCCTCTCAGAATGCCTGTAGTTAGAGTTTTCCTGCCTGGCCCAGTCAGGACAAATCTCTCTTACCCGCCAGTCCCACAGTCACTCAGACCCAACCAAGAAAGCACACAAAAACTTATATTGTTTACAAACTGTATGGCCGAGGCAGGCTGCTTGTTATCTACCTTTTCTATCTTAAATTAACCCATTTCTGTTAGTCTATACTTTGCCACATGGCTTGTGGCTTACCAGTGTCTTTACATGTTGCTTTTCATGGCGGCAGCTGGCGGTGTCCCTCTCCAGTCCTCTACTTCCCAGAATTTTCTTCTCTCTTGTCCCACCTATACTTCCAGAACGGCAGAAGCAGTGAAGGGTAAGGTTTTCCGCTTTTGCTCTGACCTCTTGGTTTTTAACTCTGCAATCGGTTCTGTGTTTCTTATTTAACAAGCTGGATACATCTACAATTGGCGCCCAACGTGGGGCGCCAAATGCCTCTGTTGCAATTTCCTCAGAATTCTGCATCCAGAACAGCTTCAAGGCTGCTGTCTGAAATGGTTCAGCCTCACAGCCTATTCTAGCCAGGACTACAGATAAGCCTTGGACTTTCCCATTACACACAGACTGGAAAACCAATGTTATAGCTAGTTTTTCCAGGACTTGACCATTATCTCAATTTTCTCAGTGTCCCCTAAAGATGCCATTGCTCCCAGACAACAGGGAACAGTCTAGAGAACATGGCACCTACATTCCCAAGAGGTGGGATGGATGGTTTTTGGTAATTTGTGAGTTATGGATGTTTGCCATCACTTAGGGAGATTGGTTACAAGTTGTGAGGAAAAAAGCTGAACAAAGGAGATTAGATTCAAGGATTTGTTTCTAAAGGGAAAAAGGAGGTATAGTATAGAAATGATGGAATAAAAGGGTGGGTTATTGAGTCCACTCTTGAACAGCCATTAGTCTCAAATATTTTACATTGGTATGGAGTTTTGTATATTGATACAAATTTGAGATTATTTTTTATTATACTGCATATATGTTTTTACTCTTGTTTAAGGTATTGTACCTATGCAGCTCATTTAAAAATATAGTATAAAGTTTTAGTCCTTGAAAGCTATTTAGGATAATTAAGAAATACAGTTTAGTAGTTACACATCTATAATAATCAACTTGTAGTCATGCTAGGTATGTTTTCAAAGTTAAGCAGAGATATATTTTAGATATATATGTGTGGTCTTTAAACACTTCAAAGACCTACCGAATAGGACATTAAAAATATTTTAATAACATAAGGCTTTTATAACAGTGAGACACATCTGCTCCTGGCAGCACTAATTTACTTCAAAAAAGGATGGGCATCAAAGAACCTCCATATGGCATTTGCTTTCAATGTGACAAAGCTATTTCTTGCCATTTGGACAAGAAACTGCCCTTGCCTTGACTACTGACAGGAAACCATATCCTTCTTGGGTCTTTGATGGGGTTGAAGACTAGATAGACATAGTTTTCCTTGTTACCAAATTCAGAAAAGAAATTCACAAAAGAGGTGTAAAGTGTATAGGGTTGGTAGAAATAAAAGCTTAAGTTGTTTAAGAAATTATTTTGAAGTCTGAAAAGATAGTTTTGAGTTGGTAATATAAGTTACGATAAAAAGCAAATTAGTTACAAAACTTTGGACTCACTAAGATAGGATACAGTGCTTTCTCTGAATTTGCCAAATACATATGGACTAAACATTATAAATATAATTCTTACTTAATAATTGTTCTTACTATATACAGTTTTACTATGTTAGGGTTTTTTACTTTACTTTTTATTTAGACAAAAAGGGGGAAATGTTGTGGAATATTTGTACACTGTGTGAAAAATATATTGTTGTGACTGGTGTAATAAAAAGCTGAATGGCCAATACCTAGACGAGAGGTATAGGCAGGTCTTCCTGACATAGAGGACGTGGGGAAGAAGAGAGGAGATGCCAATGAGATATGGGGAGAATTAGACATACAGAATGAAAGAAAGGTAAAAAGCAACAAGGCAAAACAAAGATTAATATAATCAGGTTAATTTCAGTTATAAGAGCTAGTGGAACAAGCCTAAGCTGAGGCCAAGCTTTCATAATTAATAAGAAGTCTCTATGTTGTTATTTGAGAGCTGGCTGATGGGACAGAAAAAGACTCATTATATGATTCCTCATGTGTTATATGCCTCTACAGACCTGCTGAGATAATTCTTTGAGCCATGAAGAAGGCACTTAAGGGAATACCAGACCACATTAGCTCTACCTGAATTTCCCTCTACTGTGTAGAAGCAGGATTCTCATCTGGACTCTTTCATCTCCAGAAGTTCAGTTATTAGAAGGACTATGAATGCTTTTGGCATTTGAGAAAAGGAGACAAAGACCCCTGGTCCTGCCATGGCTGCATTACTCAAATTAACATATCCCACCAGGCTGAACAGTAGAAACATGAATAGAAAATGCTTAAAATGTTTTAGATGGTGTGTGCAATGTTAGTAACTAAGGAGAAGGTTCATACGGAGTGAGACTTAAGTGGAAGGGAAACACTGTCTGCAGATGACTGGCCAGTGTGGCTGGCTCTCTCTACAGACCATAGTGCTCCCACCTCCTCTGCAGATGAAGTGTTTCCAGCTAGCTGTTCAGTACCACAAGTACAGCTACCCATGTCTATAGCTGATACAATTTGATTTCTAAAAAGAGGCTGAGAAACAAATTGTATAAAATTAGTGTAGATATGAAATGTACACATCTCACTGAATGACATTGTCAAAGATTTTAAAGGCATTTGAAATGATTGGTTCAATATGATATATCACAAGAAATCAAGGTTCTGGAAGGTGGACATTAAAATGATTTGTTTCAGCCTTGTCTATTACTTTCTGGGTTTTGTACTGGGTGTGGAGGGGTCTGTTAGCTCCTCTAGAATAACTGTTACTCTCTTCATTTCCATCTCACACCCTACATCCTCTTTGTAAGGGAACAGATGCCGAGGGCTTCAAGACAGAACACATCATGCCTCAGCATATCTAAAATTTCAAATCTGGACATGGGTTTCCTGAGAGCGTTCCTCATGACCCATCCTTGTTACCACTCCTCAGTTTCTGTTTGTCTTGGCATGTCAGCTAGACTCTGCTGAAGGCTGTTCCTTCTCCTTGTCACATATGAACAAATCTGGTCTTGAACACTAGCTCTCAATCTTGCTCTCTCTTCTTCTGTCCCTTCATTTCCTTGTGTTTCTTTCTCTTTTTTTGGAGACAGACTCTCACTGCATAGGCTTGAATGGCTTGAACTTGCTGCATTGGCCAGGATGGGCTTGAGTGTGCAGCAATTTTCCCTCCTAAGTGCTGGAATTATGAGTGGGCACTACTGTGCATGGTTGGTTGTTGTGGAATAATCTTTTTGTACACTGTAAAGGAGTGTAACTCTGATTGGTTTAATAAAAAGCTGAATAGCCAGGCAGGATTTCCAGGCACAAAGGACACTGGGAAGAAGAAGGGCAGAGACACACAGAGAGTATGTAAATGAAGTAAACAAGCCTCAGGGCAGCACATAGGTTAATAGAAATGGGTTAATTTAAGTCATTAGAGCTAGTTAAAAACAAGCCTAAGCTATCAGCCAAGCTTTTGTAATTAATAAGTCTCCATGTCATGATTTGGAAGGTGGTTGGAGAAAGATTTGCAACCAAGTTGGTGTTCTCTCTCTCTCTCTTCTTCCCTCCCCCATCCTTTCTCCCCACTCTGTGTATGTGTGTGTGTGTGTGTGTTTGACAAAGTCTTGTATAGTCCAGAGTGGCCTCACACTTGATATGTAGCTAAGAATGATCATAAATTGCTCATCCTCCTGCCTCTCCCTCTTAAATATTAGAATTACAGGCATGTGCCACCATGCATGATTTCTTCCTTGTTCTTATGTCTCATATATCACATCTGTATGCTTTGTACTTCTTTAATCCAAATGTTTACACTTGGATAGAAACTGTCAGCTCAGCTTAACTACATCCTCTAACATAGCCATGACTAAGCACACAAATGGAAATATGCATTAGTGAATTGTTTTCATTTATTTTGTATTACTGTATTGAACTGTGTGGGGATGGGTAACTTACAAACAAAAGAGGCCAACTTAGCCCATGGTGATGGAGACTGGTGATCCAGATGTCATGGTGCTGGCTGTGGTGAGGGCCCTCTGGGCTGCTGCACACTACTATGGATTGTTGGGAGCTGTGTGGCCTAGTTTTGGAGCAGCAGATGAATGCTTGTCCAATGGGTCTCTACAAGGCAAGGCCAATGGAGATGGTCTCTCACTTGGCAAGATCCAGTGGACTTCAGGACACGGTAGAATACTGTTGGGACCACACAGTCTATGCTCTCTCCTCTCTCTTGTAATGTTGATGATTCTCTTGGCAGTTTTTAATTTCACTTTGACAGTCATGCATGGGAAACTTGCAATCATTTCCAGAAAAACCATATTTTGCTTAAATATTTTTCCCTAAAATTCTTTGGGAACTGATGCTTCTTAGGTTTCTTATCTGAAAATACTATCTGTTACCGCAGACCCTGGGAACTTTTCTCATTCAGTGTAGGCTATGTTGGAGGCAATACAAGTTAACGGGCACATACAAGGAAGCAACACAGGGGACGTAAACTACACCTCCCAATTCTGGGAAAAACCCATTCAGAATGGTGTGGCCTGAGGGAAAAACAGTGCTGTATCAAAGTCTGCCCTTTATAGAGAGGCTTAGGCATGCAGGATCCTTTTGTAGGACAAGGGAACAGTTGGAGAAATACAAGCTAACCATTTATATGCAGTTTATAGCAAGCTACCCCTATTTCTGCAAATATGCTTTGTTAAGTTTTAAATGATATTGTTGTTCTTAAGAATGTGTACCTATGTCTATCACCTTTTAGCTTTGTAAGGACAGGATGTGCTCGATAATTAGCCAAGTTAGTGAAATGCTGAGCATTGCTTTTGGTTTAAAAGTTGTTTTGATTTAAAAGTTGAGGAAAAAACACTTTAGTTTTTGCTGGAGGTTAACACTGGAGGGTGGGAAAAACATTTGCTTTTGAAATATAAACAAAGACGGTTCAAACTATTTGGGGCCTCTGCCACTTGTGTGGAACTCATCTGATGGTCAAACCTTTCTTTGCACCAACATCTCCTTCTCATCCCTGTCTCAGGACCTGAACCCGGCTGTGGCAGGGCTGTGATAGGAGATGATGGCACCACAGTGGCAGGAACACTTCTGAAAGGGACCTATCTCATGGTGGCGCAGGAAGCCAGGGGATATGGAGGAAGTAAGCCTACTTGTTTACAACATCTGTAGAACTAGTAAGAACTCATTCTGCAGAACAATTTTCCATCTCCTAAGAACTGCCCAATTCCTTCCAAGAGCCAGTGACTTTGGATCGCACCCAGGACTGCCTTTTATGAGGCCACACCTCTTCAGAGTCCCACCACCTCTCAACAATGCTACAGCAAGGTTCCAACACATGACACCTTGGAGACACACTCAAACCACAGCATGCATTAGGAATTATTTTACACTATCATAATAGTCATAGCAGGTGCAAAATATTCTAAAAAGAGACACTTATGATTTTTGCTTTGCTAACAGACTATTGATTCATAAGGAATTGGAATTTGCCCAGGAATCCCTCGCTGGAAGAAGGAAAAGATGGAACCCAGTGCCTGTCAGAGGAGGAACTTGCCTTCCAGGAAGAGAGGTCACATGGTTCTGACCACTTACCAGGCCGTCTTGCAAGAGTCACTGTGGTCCAGACAATGGTGAGTCAGTGATGGGTGGGACCACATCCTGGCCAAGACTGCTTAGTTACTCAAACTAAGAACTCTGAAGATGGACTTGGGAGGTCAATGGGCCTCTTTATTTGTTCTTGTTTCTGGTGCGGTCACATTGAAATCATCTCTTTTCTCTGCTTTTCTCTATTCCTTGACTGATTAATAGGCATGTTGGGGTTAGTGACCAGGACAACCTCTTAGGTCTGCCAGGGTCCAAGCTCTTCTCTTAAAACTCCAGTAACAATTTTGGTGAGCTGTCGTGAAAAAAAAAAAAAAAAAGACATATTTTGCTTGAGTGACAACCATTCACAGCAAGTGGAGCTTGGATAGAAAAGGAAGTTGAGTGGTTCTCCACAGCTGCTGGAATCCTTTCTTGTCTTTCCACTTCACCTACCATCAGCTGCCTTCTACCCCTATTTTCTAAAGATAGAACTAAATGTTAAGACTATATGGATGGGCCTGACCTGACCCTTGACAAGTTCCTCCCTGGCTGATATACTTTGGACCTTGCCCTCCTTTGGACTAGGGGTCTTTTGAGCTCTGTGGACAGGCTTTGTTGATTAGAGATGGAGTGAGTGGCAGATACACAAGTGATACCGAGGGTTTATCACCTCAGGTGAGTGTAGCTAAAGGGCCAGGAACTTGGTTGAAAGCTACAAAGGCAGCTGGGCCAGTGGCTTCCAGACATTTTGTTTTATGAACTTTAAGAATGAATTTCTCAGAATACAGGGTCGGAGATGAGTTTTAGAAAGGTGCTTTCTTGTAAGAACTTAGGGAGCTGTATAATAGAGGTGAGTCCCCAGGATGGCTGCCATCTGCATTCTCTTGTCCAAGGGTTAACAAGGCCCTGAGAGGCCGAAGCACGGAAGGCAAGGGGCTTGGTCAAGCTGTCCCACCCATGAGGCATTTGTGTTCTCCATCCTAGAGGAGTGGAGTTCCAGGTGAGCCCACAGGCCTGTGAAGGACCTGATAACAGCATAGCTCAGGCAGCCACATTCCTTAGGTTGTTGTCTAAAAGGAGAAGGATAACCAGAAACCAGAACACAATCCAGTGTCCCTAAGCATTTCTCTGGACAGGACAGAACCCCTACATACAAGGTCACACCTGGTTTCTGGCCAAGACAAAACTGCTTGCCAAGGACAAGAAGCAAAGAACTTGTTTTGGGGTCCCAGACTTACACTGCCCACCTTTCTTCCTTCCTTCCTTCCTTCCTTCCTTCCTTCCTTCCTTCCTTCCTTCCTTCCTTCCTTCCTTTCATTTTTGTTCTTTTTTGAGAGTTTCTCTGTACATCACTTGCAATCCTGAAACTCACTCTATAGACCTGGCTGGACTGAACTCAGAGATCCACCCACTATGCTCATCTCAATTTCTTTATTTTAAAAAAGGAAAAAAAAACCAAAACACATAGGAAATGGTCAACCTGTCTGTTTTGGGGCCAGTAACCTGATGTTTTAATTACTATAGCTTTGTAGTACTACTTGAAATTGGGGGTAGTTAACACCTCCTGCAGTTCTCTTCTTATTCAGGGTTGTTTTAACTAACCTAAATAATAGCTGGGTTTCTTTTTGTGTTCCCATATGAAGCTGAAAACTGGTGAAGAACTGTGTTGGGATTTGATGTGTTGCATTGACTCTGTAGATTGCTCTTGGTAGGATGGCCATTTCTACTGTATTAATCCTACTGATCCATGAACACGGGAGATCTTTCCATCTTTTGACACCTTCTCCAACTTCTCTCTCCAATGTCTGAAAGTTTTTATCATACAAGTCTCTCACCTGCTTGGTTTGGAGTTACCCCAAGATATTTTACATTATTTGAGGTATTATGGGGTATCTACCAGGGAAGACTACTCAGACATAGGTTTAAGTCAATAAAAAGTCAATAAAGCTGGGTAATGACTACACCAGGTGTTTAGGATCCCAGTGTAGCCCTGAGCCTTTCTTAGGGTGAGCTTTTTTATCACACACAAAAAAATCATATCCTAGGTTGATACTTCAGTTCACAAGAACAGTTAGCCAAAAGCAGCCAAAAGCAGAACTACAGAAGCCAAAACATCGAGGTTAGTGCATTTAGAGACTTTCCCAGAACTATGGTCATTGTTTTCATTTTGGCAGGTAGTGCTGTCTACATGCTGAGTTTTACAGCGTGAATAGTATTTCCAGCATGAAGTCAGTTGTGCTAACGTGGGGGGGGGGCACTGTAACCTAGGCTATTGTGAAAGGTGTTGTTTCTCTGATTTCTTTCTCAGTCCATTTGCTATTTGTATATAGGAAGGCTACTGATTTTTGTGAGTTAATTTTGTATTCAGCTACTTTGTTAAAAGTGTAGGAGCTTCCCAGTGGAATTTTTAGGGTTATTTATGTATACTATCAGATGGCCTGCAAATAAAGATACTTTGACTTCTTTTTCAATTTGTATCCCCATGATCATCTTCAGTTGTCTTATTGCTCTAGATATATCGTCAAGTTGTATATTGAATAGATATGGAGAGTGGACAGCCTTGCCTTGTTCCTGATTTCAGTGGAATTGCTTTGAGTTTTTCTCCACTTAAGTTGACATTGTCGACAGGCTTGCTACAAACTACTTTAATTATGTTGCCCTACATCCTTTGTATCCTTAATCTCTCCAGGACTTTTATCATGAAGGGGTGTTGGATTTTGTCAAAGGCCTTTTCTGCATATAATGAGATGGCCATGTGGGTTTTGTCTTTCAGTTTGCTTATATGGTGAATTATGTTTATTGATTTACATATGCTGAACTATCCCTGCATTCTTAGGACAAAGCCTACTTGATCGTGGTGGATGATCTTTTTGATGTGTGCTTGAATTCAGTTTGCAAATATTTTATTGAGAAATTTTGCATCTATGTTCATAATGGAAACTAGTCTGTAATTCTTTCTTTATTGGATCTTTTTGTGGTTTGAGTATCTGGATAACCATGGCCTCATAAAACGCTTTGGGCAATGTTCCTTCTGTTTCTATTTTGTGGAATAATTTGAGGAGTATTGACATTAACTCTTCTTTGAAATTTTGTAGAATTCTGTGCTAAAACCATCTGGCCCTGGGCTTTTTTTGGTTGGGAGACTTTTAATGACTGATTCTATTTAGGGGTTATAGGTCTGTTTAAATTGCTTGTCTGATCTTAATTTAACTTTTGTGAGTGACATATATTTAAAAATCACTCGTTTCATTTAGATTTTCTAATTTGGTGGAGTACAGATTTCTTTAAGGGATTTATTAATATCTTCTTTAAGGACTGCTATTATATCAATAAAGGTTGTTTTAAGGTCTCTGTCTTATGCTTCAGCTGTATTTTAATTCTCAGGGTCTAGTGGGGTAGTGTTGCTTGGCTCTAGTGGAGACCTTGGCGTCATTGTATTTTTATGCTGTTTAGGCTTCTGGGTTTGGGAAGATTATAATCCTAGGTGCTAATATCTGTTCTTGTCTTTGTTGGGTGGGTGTTTTGTTCCTTGGTTTCTGTTACCCTCCCTGCTTCTTAAGAGGGTGTAGTGGCTGTGTGTTGCCTGGTGAGAAATTCTGGGATCCTACTAGGTGTAGCCACTGGGGGTTTTCACTAAAATGTGTTTCTAGGTATTGGAGGCTGACACTCAGGAATGGGAATAGGCTTAGGGTGGGACCTGAGAGGGTCCACAGGTAGGAAGAAAGCAAGGTGTTCCACCAGGATCCACCTAGTCCCCTGGGGATGGGGGCAGAGAATGAGGAGAGGCTACAATAGGTAGTTTGCTTCAGGTGGGGATGAAACTAGGGGGTTGGCTATGGAGGAGGTGGGAAAATGAGGATCTGAGGCTTGCCTACCTGCTTCTCTGGCTCACATGCTTCTCTAGCAGACTTGAGTGGCAGGTTCCCAGGGAATGTCTCCTGGGTTTAGTGGCTGGGAGAAGGGGATACGTAGAAGGTGAAGGAAGTTTGGAGAGAAAGATCTGTGTGATCCACTGGAGATGGGGAGGAGAGGCTGAAGCAGGTTGTTTGCGATAGAGCTGGGGTAACACTGGAGCATTGGTTTTGGAGGAAAAGGGAGAGAATGAAGATTGCAGTTAGCCGCACGCTTCCCTGGCTGGGGTGGCCTGTGAGTTCCCAGGACATCTTACACTTTTTAAGTAAAAGGAATCATGTTGTACATGCCATCTTGTAATATTCCCTTCACTTCATAGTAAGTCATGAAACCATCCCCTAACAGTGCACTTAACTGCCCCTCCTTTTGTAACCCCTACACACTGTGGAGGGTCCGAAAATAGCACCCTTCGGCTCTGGTGCCTGAGAGGCTTTAGAAACTACACAATGGTCTAGGTTACTCTGAACTTTTGATGTTTTTCCTTTTACACCAAGGTACTGGAGTTCCAGATGGCTGTGGGCTGCTGTGGGAGTGCCGGCAACTGAATCTGAGTAAGATGGTTTAGTGGTTAAGAGGAACCGAGTTTGTTCCCAATACCCACATGGTGGCTCACAATAGCCTGTAGCTCCAGTTCCAGAGAATCTGATGCCATCTTCTGGGCATTGCATGCATATAGTATGCAGACACACAAGCAGCCCAAACACACACTTACGTGTGTACATGTGAAAACAAGAGTTTGGAGAGGACACTTTCGGACTCTTTTCTCTCTGTCTTCCTTAGTATTTTTCTAGAATGTAAGCATTAACTGTGGAATTTGGGCCAGAAGAAAAACTGATTAAGCAAGGACTTTATGTCAGTCAGACCTAACTAAAATGTGAACTAATTCAAATGTTCACTTTGCGCTCACAGTGAACTGATTTGTGTCTGGCCCTTTAAATGTTAACCGGTGGAATGGGTTTGCACATTCAGATGGTAATTTGGAGAACTGAGGCTAAACATGTGTGCAGGAGGCTTGCAGAACTTACAAGAGGATTGTAATATGATAAAATGGATTGCAATATGATTTGAAGTGAGAGATGGTGTCTATGCAAGAACACAGCTCTCACCTTAAAGGGGAGAAGAGAAAGTTCACTGAGAAGCCAAACATGAATGACCATGGTCCTAGAACACAGCTTCAGGTCTCATGCTCCAATGTGATATCAGTTTGAAGAAGTTTTCTCGATAACAGAACAAGGAAAGTTATGAACCAGAGCAGTTTTTAAACACATTGGTGTGAATATTAAGTAGGCGGGTACATCCAAGCCGGAACTCTCAGCTGTAGACCTCAGGTGGTATCTCATTACTCTTAGGCCTTTGGTTGGTGGAAACTAGGGCTTTATTAACACATTTCAAGAGGTTTTTATCTGTTAATCACAGAATGTTAGGTCTGACACAGAGGTGGGCAGGCAAAGGCTAATTCAGGGGCTAAAGGCAGCTCAAGGTAAACTCTGGACCTGTAACATTCTGGCCCACTCCAGTGGTTCTCAGAGTTAGAGACTATTATGGTTGGAATGTGAGAAGTCCCGTCTAGGTTCCTCATGTTTCTGAATATGTGGGCTCCAGCTGGTGATGGTGTTTGGAGGACTGCCGAACTTTTATGATATGGGGTCTCTAGGGAGAAAGTGGGTCACTGAGGTGGACATTATAGGGTATTCTCTAACCCTGGTTCTGGCTGAGTTTGTTTCTTGGTCAACCTCTGAGACAGGAGCAGGCTGCCTCATGTTGCTGCCAGTTAGGACAGTTCCACCACCTTCAATGCTGCCTCATCTTCCCTGCTGTGAAGCTGGGGGCCAAAGCAAGCCCTTCCTCCTTAGAGTTGCTGCTTCTCAGGTATGTGGTGACTGATGAGCAAAGTAACTGATGTGGACCCCAGGCTGGACCCTAGAACACGCAACATCTTAGTGCATCGCAGACCCACTTGCTCAGAGAGGAAGAGGCAATACTCAGAATTATTTTTTTGACAACCCCTCAGCTGATCTTGCTGCTGGTTTGAGGTCCTTAGCTACTGGCTTACACAAGCTCCAACCTCAACAGCTGGGCATCCAGGGCCCTGGGCATCTGGCACCCAACCTGCCTTAGGGGCAGTAGCATCTCCACTCTGCACAGACTTGGGTAAGACTTCTGATTTGGAGCTCATTCTGTGTCTTACACACACACACACACACACACACACACACACACACACGCACACACACACACATGGCTTGCTGCTGTTTTTCCCTTTACCCTCAGGTTTGTTGAGATTTGAAATGAGATGGCCCTCCTGGTGCCTGACATTGAACAAGTCAACAATAGTGATGGTGATTTTTTTTTTTTTTAAAGTAACTACTCTGGTAGGCACTGCTGCAGGTATTTAAGAAAAATCTATTAACAAAAGAAACAATGGTCTTGGCCCTCATGGAGCTCAGAGTGGAACAGTGCAGATATCTCCAGCCCATGATGGTTTGACTTAGGAATTCTAGACTACTGCAGCACAGAAGCAACACACATGCTGTAGGATCTGTGGATTGGATTTGGATCTTTTCCCTGGCTAGTTATGCAGGGTATGAACCTCCCTTGAGATGCTGGGTGATTAACCAGGATTGCTAGAAGATTACAGATGATGTTGCTCTGTCATCCTAGAAAGGAATGTCTGCCTTGGGCAAACAACTTTGGGGAGGAAAGGCTTCAGGAGAGGAGCTACATGATGCAACAACCTCCTCATTCCTAAGTGTCCTACTCCATTCCTAAAGGGTCAAAGCCAGCTTTTGTCCCTGAAGACTCCTAAGTTTCTCTCAGGAGAGAGGCTGTCCCTCTGTGTGTGCTAAGAAGTGCAGTTCTGTCTGTGGAAGGACAGACAGACTCTTGTTTCTTTCTGCCTTCTGTCATTTGCACTACCTAACACTGGACAGCAGTAGGAAGCCACAGCTTACACTCAGCTGCAAGACCATATGGAGAGACAATGGATGCAGAGGGCTGAGTAGCTTCAGTGGTACAGTGGGCACTTCCCTGTTGTGGCACAGCCTCGAGAGAAACAACTTAAGGAAGATCTATTTTGTCTTGTGGTCTCGCAGGGGCCAGTCCACTGTGGCAGGAAGAGTATGGCAGAGTGCAACAGCTTACCTCATGATGGTCAGGAATCAGGGACTGAGCACCCAGTACTCTTGGCTTTCTTCTTTTCCTTCTTATTCTATGAGGTCTGCAGAGTAAGGGATGGTGCTGCTTACACTGAATATGGGTACGTTTCTCACCTTCATTACTCATCTTGTGAAACATCCTCACAGATACCCAGAAGCACTTCCTAGTGTTAATCCTACCCTTCAAGAATAAGACCCTATCACAAATTTGAAGCAAGGTTTAATTAAATATTGGCTAGGTGGATGGGCTCTGGCCAGATCCATCTCTGGATCCTCCCCCACAAAATGACCCCAAGTTACGGTGTGCAGTGACTTAAGCATTTTCCATCAGGTCCAATCAAGGCAAGCATGCATCCTGATGTATTTTCTGCCTGTGAACCTCCTGCGCATGTGTGATCAAGCACAACTGGTGCAGATGGGTCAAACAAACTTGTTTAGGGGAGTGAAAACATGTGGCTTGTTAGCTCTCATAAACAATAGCCTCCAGCATTTCAGGAACTATCTGTCCTTGTGCAAGGGCTTTCAGATCAGAGGCATTTTTGTTTCATGGATTTCTAAGGCATAGTAATTAAAACTTAAAATGCAAACTTGACTTTCACATCCCCTCCTTGAGTTGTATTCTGAGTCAGATCCTTGACTCTGTGATGGGTATCTGTTTATATCGGGATTTAATAACCATCAGCTTAATGGTACCCAGAGAGGAATTATCATTTAGTTAAGGCATCAATGATGCAAGAACCAATAGTAATTAGAAGAAGCAGAAGGCCAAAGGCCCTGTGATGGCTGACAATATATGAGAATGAGGACCAGTTATTTATTTCATCTCAGGTTCCCTTTTTTTAAATGACTTTTTAGTACAGGCAGATTATTCCTAATGATTCCTTAGTTCTTTGTATAGAAACAATAATTTTCATTTAAAGATATACAATAACCTCCATTTTGCATAAAACAAGTTGAATGACCTATCATACTATAGAACTATTTCAGCTAATGAATCTACCTATTGATAGAGCTTGGTCTGTTTGGTTTTAACAGGTACCTTTCTTGGTATGCCAATAGGCACTATAGATAGCTAGTTTGTCCCCTATTCTAGGGAGTTTCCTTTTGATCTAAAATTCCAGCCTGTTTCAGGACAAGGGGAACATGCTCTCTTCTGTAACTACTTCCTGCTGAAACTAGGATGTTGTGAGGGCCTGGGAAGGCTGGAATGCTAGTCAAAGGTAAGGAGGGAGTTCAGGCAGTGGGGCATTCATCAGAAGCATCTGGTTAACCCAGCTGAAGAGACAGGGAGCAATCACATCAGCAGGACTGGTCCACATCAGCTTTCAGCAAGTCCAGGGCTCACAGTCATTTGTAGTTAGCATGTTGTAGTCAGCAGCTAATGCTTGGATGGTATCTGTCAGTCAAGTGGAAATATTCTGAGAAAGATATAGACTAGGGAGAGAAGTTAAAATGTAGGATCTTAAAGGAAAATAATGATTTGGAACTTTCAGGCCCATTATCCCAGTAGTTCATGGAGGGGAGGATCCTCAAGAGCAGGAGAGAGAGAGAGAGAGAGAGAGAGAGAGAGAGAGAGAGAGAGAGACAGAGAGATCCCATTCTCAGGAATAGAAAGGTGAGGAAAGTTAGGTTGTACTTGTCTGGAGTTTTTTTGACCTGTGAGAGGTAGATCCAAGTCTCAAGACTCTAGAGTCTCCAAAGCTTACATGATTTTTTGGTTCACACACAAAATTTTTTTTATATGTTTTATATTAGCATTACCAATTTGTACTGAAATCCATATTGTAGAAAAGCAGGTAACAGATGTCTGTAAAAACAGCTGGAGGAGACTCACACATTTGAGTCCTTGCAAAGGCTACAAATTTAGGTTACAAAGCATGAACATTTTTCCTCTGACCAGACAGCCAGATATAGATTGGACAGAGATGTCTTTAGCCCAATGAGAAGTACCTTAAAGTCTATACTTAGAAGACAACCAAAGGAAATTTAAAATCTTGCACTTGTGACTGAAACAGTAAATAGTCAGTGCTCTACCAGCTTATCAGAACTCCATTGCTCAATGTTAAAATTCTGAATTTCTGAAACCTTAGTGTAATAATAGCATAGAATAGGGAAAGGAATCTGAAACATTTTACATTTTCATATACCTTCAATCACTTACTTATACCTTTACAACTTGCATTTATACATATTAAATCATTTTCTGAAATCCTCAGAACTTACTTAAGCTTTCACATCTTCAGAACTTTATGTATCTTGAAGCATTTTCTTAGACCCTCAAAACTTGCATAGACTTTAACCCTTTTTCTTTCCATCTAATTTACTAGAGACATAAGCAGTTAATACTGAGAACAATTAATGCAAATAATGTTCCTTTAGTGGAGCGCTACATACCAAACCTCTTTATCTTTTAATATGAAGCATGCTAACAAGGCAAACCTGTGTACCTTTTTGCAACAGGATACCTAGTAGCTCTAGAAAAAGCAAGACCTAATTTTTACATATGAAATAAGCTAGCAAGGTGGCTACAGCCTTGGGGAAGGATCTGGTTACCTGCTGCTGCTAAACTGACAAAGCTATAGTTAGCCTAGCTATCAATACCATCAGAGATCTGAGAAGGATATATTCTAGGAAGACATATAATCCAAATTCTCTGTTGTAGTGGTAATGCCTGCACTACCACCACCCATTCACCATATCACAGTGAGGGGCTGTGGATCAAAAAACAGAGACAAGAGACAGTGGGTCATTCACCTCAGCAGAATGCCATTTATTGAAGGAGAGAGGAGGACTTAAATACAGGCTTACAGCACAATGGGAGAACCCCAGTATAAGGATTATGTCTTTAATTTTGTCACTAGCCTGCAACAGTGTCCCAGCCTAAAAAGCGGGCGTGCCCTCTTTTTCCATACTCCCTCCTTTTGTATTCTCTCCTCTCCACACAGTCTCTCTCTCTCCCTTTCCCTCTCCCTCTCTCCTAATAAGGCTCTAGAAAGAAACCATGGCTCATGATTCTTCCACCACCACAACATCCAGAGCTCTCTGTTGTTGGCATGGCCGCCATGGGCAGTGGCCAGCCACGAGCGCTGCCACTTAACCAACACTGATGCTGTTCAGACTCGGGATAGATCACTGAGGACCTGCTGCTGCTTGCCTCCTCCTCCCCCGTCCAGGGATACCGCAAGACTTCGAGCGTGCATCCCTCACCTCCCCTGGACCCCACACAGTTACTGCTACTGCCACCACCATGATTCTTCACCACAGTGAGTCTGCTGTTCTCGTGGCTGTAGTCTGAGCTATACTCTTTGCAACGGACACCCCAGGGGGTTTGTCCTCAGGCTGCACTGGCAACCGCAGACACATTTTTGCTCCTGATGAGGGGGTCAATGCTTTCTCAGGTCTACCATGGACCAACTGCAGTGTATCTGCAGCCTTTAGCATCCCTTGACAAAGAGGATGGCTAACTTGAGCTGATTCATAGATCTTTCTTCACTCCTTGGGGACACTCAAGATTGGAGTCTGATCCCAGTTTGTTATTTTAATTTTTTATTTTTCTCTTGGCTACAGCCATGAGACAAAGGGGTGGGTACCGGTAAATCTGGCCACATAACAGCTTCATGGACACTTCTGCCAGAGAACGGGCAAATAAAAGTTACTTTATCCCTAAGCTTTCTGTTAAAGCTCTGAACCCTTCTCTCTCCCCATTTCTACCTCTGCCACATGCCAGCAGTGGGTGGGTTCAAATGGGCAGGCTTGGGTGGCTTCTATGGATTCTTAACTCCATCCACTCATTCTCAAACTGCCTTGGGAGACACAGACGGATCTGGAATTGGCTAAGATCCATAAAAATAAATTTATAGTAGTCAAGATGGCTCTTAAGCCAAAAATCAGCTTATAGCCTCCGACAAGTCTTCCAAAATGATGGGGTTACAGTCTGCCTCCTGGCAGATCCTCCAAAAGCTGTCCTTAAGCCATCAATCATCAAAAAAAAAAAAAAAATCAGGACATGGAATAAAATCCATCTCTTGTTCCCCAGACCTTCCTCACTAAAACTTAAACACATGGAGAACAAGGCTCCTGACCCCACAGGCAAAAGTGTCATCTGTGGCATTCAAGGTGTGCCAGGGAAAAGATAAAAGCCTGAAAACAAATGCCAAGTTTTGGCACTCACTGGCTCCCAAAAGCTGTTGGGTTCCTGTTTGAAATGAAAAAAAAAAAAAAAAAAAAAAAAAAAAAGCCATGGGCTAGCAAATGCCCTGCCAAGCCATCAACAGCCTTGTTAAAAGTACCATCTATAAAGACAACCAGTCAGCTGACTGCCCCTAGGTGCCAAGACACATGGATACATCAAGCTAAGACCTCCAGCAGATGTATGCTTGGCTACAGACATGACAGGGAACCCAGAACACAGCAGGGAAGCAATCCATTTCTTTCCTTCTGGACACCAAAACCACTGACTCATTCCTAGGAGTTTTGGGATGTCACCTTTCCTTTCTCTATACAGAGAACAGCCTTACCCACCTCACAGACTTAATTGCACTTTCAGAATTGCTTAATGGAAAAAAGATTTCCAGCTAAGATAAGAGCTCATTGTCCCACTCCAGATCTACTGCTTGTGTTTCTCACATGCATACAGACAGGGCCCTACACTCTGTGTATCAATTAAAATGCCAGAGTCTATTCCATGGTCTAATACCAAGATGGTCATCTGAGGCTCCTGTTATCTCTATGGCCTTGGGGACAGAGGTACCAGGACAGCATTAGTCTTCAGCCACCAGCCCCAGAAGGTGAGAAGCTTTCCTGTGGATGAGGAACATGGGGGAACTGACCTTATTTTGCCTTGACAAAGTGGGGTAATCAACTCTCCAGTGTCCTGTTTGTCCACAGTTTGGGCTGTGTCCTGGCAGGAGATGTGTCATTGGGGCAGCCTTTCCCAGTGGTTAGCATTACCACAATGCAGGTGGAGTAGTCATGGTACTTCATCTTTGGAGACCTCAGGGTCATTGCTAGGAACTGGGGATCTCTGTCATAGTAATCTTTTTATGTTAAATACTTTACATGCCATATTTATCAGATTTCTAACAAGTTTGAGGACCATTATCTATTAAGCATATTTGAGCTAAACAAACTTAGGCTTAATCTTTAAAACACATATAAGCTAAATAAAGCTTTTCCCTATAATTAATCACATTAATACTTAGAATGATTACAAGTCTTAAAGTTATGAACACATTAAAGAATTGATCATGTGTAAGGTGACTGACCATTAAATTGTAGATCTTAACTATCCTTAACAGTTTACAATAACTTGTTAGCTTTCATAAGACTAGGACTTGCTAAGGTACAGATTGTGAGCAGGGACTGAGGGAGCCTAGAGGCTAGCATTGCCCTTGACAACTTAATAGGGTACATAGTAATATGTTAATGGAAGGGCCACAAGTTCCTTTTGCCAGAGATAAGGAGAATGACTCCATTTTTAGCCAACAAGAACTTTCTTCAAACCCCCTGAAGGAATAGCGGCTTTTGTCTAAATGCCTGACTTTGGGGAAAGGACTTTATAGCTTTATCTCTGTTAAGTTTGAGCCTTAAAAAAGTAACAGTTTCTTAATTCAAGCTCCTTTTAGTATCAAAATAAAGCTTTTAATTCACAAACACGCGCCACAGGGAGACTGGGAAGTTTCTTGATCTTTTTATAGTACACCATTAGAGAATATAAGTTTCTTATATGACTCAGTTTATCAAAATAGCTGAAGCTTAACAAGGTTAGCGAAGATAAAGAGGCTAGACATATATCCTCAAGCATGAATAGACCCTTAGGTAAAAGACATTCTCTAAGCCAGTGGTTTGCAACCTTCCTAATGCTGTGACCCTTCAATACAATTCTCCATGTTGTAGTGACTCCCCCATCATAAAATCATTCTCATTGCCATTTCAAAACTGCAATTTTGCCACTGTTATGAATCTTACTGTAAACATCTGACATGCAGGTGTTCCTAGGCTGCTCCTGATGAGTCAAGACTCAGGTTGAGAAGCTGCCCCAAGCCCTTTGCCAGACTACTTAGGTCATTGTCTTGTTGCATTATAAGATAGGAACATCCCAGTTTCTGGTGTTTAGTATTTAGTGCCCATAGCTGTGGCCTTAGTTTTTAACCTTTTATTTATTTTTAAGTTAAATATTAATAATATAAAACATTCATAAACTTAAAATGTCCCATAGGCTTATAAATTGAGACATTTTAAAAACTGCTCCTTAAAAAAATCCAGTTATTTTATTTAAATTCTGTAAAACACCAAAATTTCCTCTTTTAAAGAAATTTAAAATTAAAATTTCTCAACTGTATACTCCTGCAATACCAAAAAATAAAGTACCATTTTTTACTTCAAGTGGGAAGATACAGGGCACAACCACCATCTGCATAAGGCAAAATCAAGCTCCAACAGTACAGACAATTCACAGCTCAGTATCTGGATTCATTCACACTCCTCTGGGTTTTCCTGAGGGACTTGGATCACCTCTTTGGTCCCACCCTCAGCAGCATATGCATAGCCTGCCTTCCAGATCTCAGCCTGTTCCACTTCAATGTGGCTGGTACTTCTGGTGACTATCGTGTAGTATCAGCATTTCCAAAATTGCTAGGGTCCACCATTGCAACTGGGCTCTCTTTAGGAACCCTAGCCCTGCCACACATTTGCAAACCTCAGCTGTTCCCTGTGACTCCTTCATAGCTTAAAACCACTACCACCTGGGTGATTCAAAGTTTGGCTGCCAATATAAGGCACAATCTTGCATATGAATGCATGGAGGTGAAGCTTTAATACCTTATTAAACAAGTATTATTTTAAAATCCTATCTTTTATAAACCATGTTTTCAGGATAGAACAGGAATTACTATTAAAAAAAAGTCATTCCTAATCCAAAATATCTTGGAGATCTGTTGTTGCCTCTTTGGTAGGCCCACTCCATGTAGTCACCTTTAATCAAGATTAAACACTATATATATATGCCTTGGACAGGAGAATATTAGAGTCCTGTAGAACCCCCTCAATTTCCCAGAGAGGAATCTCACAAAACAGAACCAGACAACAACTCACCAGGGGGTCTCTGTAGATGCTGGCTGCTTTTCTCAGCATGGCAGCTCACTCTGATATTCTGTGAACTGAAGGCAGCCTCAGAGCCTTGGAATGTCTCAAGGCATTTGCCTCCTGAAGTGACCCCTTAGGCCCAGCTGAGTTCTGGAGTGAAAGTCCAGCTTTAGAATCTGGGTGAGTGGTCTGAATTTTGCTGGGGACTCCAGAAAATGTTAATCCCACTGGTTGAGAATAAGACCATGACCACAATTTAAAGCCAAATTTGAAGCAAGTTTTAATTAATACTGGTCAGGTGGATGGGCTCTGGCCAGGTCTGTCTCTGGTTCACCAGAAAAATAGCTCCAAGTCACAGTTTGCAGCAGTTTAAGTATTTCCTATTGGGTCCAATGAGGGGTAAGCATACATTCTGATGTATTTCCTGCTTATGTACCACTCACCTACATCCAATCAGGGGCAAGCATGCATCCTGATTTATTTCCTGCCTGTGAACCTCCCGCCCACTTGTGATCAAGCACATCCAGTGCAGATGGGTCAAACAAACTTCTTTAGGAGAATGAAAACATGTGGCCTGTTATCTCCCATAAACAATATCCTCTGGCATTTCAGGATCTGTCCTTGGGTAAGGGGCTTGCAGATCAGAGGCATTTTTGTTTGTTTGTTTCATGGATCTCTTAGGCACAGTAATTAAATCTTAAAATGTAACTTTGGCTCTCATACTAACTGCAACTTGATCCAGTCAAGTTGAAAGTCAAGATTTACCACCACAGGGACTTGAAGAGATGGCTCCATCAAATTGCTTGTCATGCATTTTATTTGGATGCATACATTTGAGTTTGGATGCCCTAGCTCTCACTTAAAAATCTGGACATGGAAGGACATTCCAGCACTGGAAAGGAGAGACAGGAGTGTAAGGCTTCAAAAGAAATCTGGACAGATCTCACTCAGCATCTGTGGCTCCTCTGAGCACTCTCACCCTGCCCTCTATCCCTAACCTCTCCAGCCCAGGGGCGGGGCTTCCCTTCCCGTCCCCAGTTTTTCTTTCCTATATAATCTAGCCATTCCAGCATGCACTCTCTTGGTACTTGGCTGTTCTTAGCCCCTTTATCTGTGGCTTCTGGCTTGGTCTACTTGTCCCCTCCTCTCCCCTTCTCTCTCTCTCTCTCTCTCTCTCTCTCTCTCTCTCTCCCCCCCCCCCTTTTCTCCTTCTCCTCCTCCTCCTTCTTCTTTTCTTTTCTTCCTCTACCCCTCTGCCTCTCCTCCCATGGCCCTACTTAGTCTGGACCATTCCAGACACCCCTGGCTGTCCTCTCCTTCACACCTACAACAAAGCCCTTGTTTCTCCTCAGCCACCCCTAGGAGCAGTCATGTCCTCATGTTCATTCCTCTGAAGCCCAGAAGGGGCACATATGACCCCTTCAAAGGGACTCAGCCTCTTGGAACCAAGCTGCCGGTTTGACTCTCCTAAGCTATGTACGAATTATTTGTTTCCACTGGCTTTTGTCACCTACTGTTTTACTACAAATTCTAGAGTCTGCCTCTTCAGCTACTTCTTGCCTCCATTGGCTCTAACCATCCATCTCTCCTTGCTTACTCTGCAAGTGTCCTCTCTGGTTCCTGGAGTCTGCTATGTCCTCCTGGTGCGCTTGTCCCTTGGCCATCTTTCTGTCTCTCTGGATCCTGAACCTACTACACCCTTTAGTGGAACTACCGTTTTCCAAAGTCTCTCCTACTCCACCTCTTCAGCTGTTTTCTCCTCTGCTGAGAAAGTGCTCCCCCCCCTAGAGCTGCCTGCTTTATCTGTTACTACAAAAGCCACACTGGTGTTCCAGGATGCTCCTCGTGCCTTACTGGACCTCCATCGTGTGGGAAGGGATGTCTCTCCTCTGGGGTTTGGGACACTTCTCTGACAAGCCTCTCAGTCTGCTTAGGGATGTCTTGAACTGAAATTCTTGTCACCATAGCACTTACCCCTCTGCTACCTTTGTTCCCAGCTCCTTCCGTGAGCTTCCTTGCCTTCACCTAGGGCGGCAGCTCTCAACCTGTGGGTTTCGACCCCTTCACAGGGGTCTCCTAAGAACATTACTATTCATAACAGTAGGAAGATTGCAGTTATGAGGAAAAACTGGAAATATTTTTACAGTTGGGGTCATCACAACATGAAGAACTGCATTAAAGGATCTCAGCATTAGGAAGGTTGAGATCCACTGCCCTAGGAGTTGAAGTTCCAAAGCTTCTCTACAACTTTCTGGCGTTTATGATGTTGGAATTATCCCTCGGGCAGAATTCACACCTGCAACCCTGTTCTCTGTCTCTCAGATCCCTCTTGGAGCTTATAGGAACCCTCCCTCTGGTGGGCTTCCATTTCACAACTTTTACTCCTTTTCTCCTCAGACTCAGTTTCCTCCTTGGACTCAGAGATTTTACTAAAGCCTCAGTGTCCCACTGCAAATGGTTTGGCCTCAGTACATCTCAATCAATAGCCAAAAACTGGTACCTTCAATTTTCAAATTCTCTCATACAGTAAAAACTTCTGCCGTGCACAAATGAATAATCACCAAATCCTTTATATCTAAATTTTCTCTGCTCTACACTTCCAAAAGTCTCTCATCTCTAAGATTTTTCTACTTTGCACTTAAAAATAATTTGTCTCTACAATTTCTTCACTCTTTCAAAAAATTATAGATCTACTAGGAAAATAGATGTTTTAAAATAACAACCACATGGCTTACCTATATCTTGGCTTGACCTCATCAGGATAAAAGCCACTATGTGGCTGGCAGCCATCTTTACTAAGGTTGAAAGAGACTCCATGCAATGTAATTTCATCACCATCTTAATTAAGGTAATCACATGGTATAAACTAATTAAAGCAACAATCATAAAACGTCTTAGTCCTACTGAGCCCTCTGCTTATCACTGTACCTCCTTTTTAGACTAAGAAGAGAACAGCAGGTCTCCAAAATATTTTGGATTAGAATGGATTTTTGTATGATGATAAATTCCTAAGGTTATAAAGGTATATTGAGGTTAACAGAACCTGACTTATAAATGTATGTCTAACTACATATGTCTTTATTAACTATTCAACACCAGGGTTCTTGAAAAATTTGGATAGGTAATAATGCATGTTTGATAAATAATATATATTTGGTTAAGTAAGGTTTATAAATTCCTAAGGTCTACTCAGGTTAGCAGTAACTGACTTGAAGATGTACATATGGCCTCTTTGTCTTTGCTAACTTTGTTAAGCTTTAGCAATTTGGGTAAACTGAATCATACAAACCCCTGATATTCTGTAATGGCGCACTATGAAAAGGATCAGGAAAGTTCCCAGTCTCCCTGTGGAATGCATTTATGGTTTAAAGTTTTATTTTGATACTAAAGATTTAATCTTCAATTAAATCTCCAGCTCAAATGTTTAAGGCTCAAACTTAACAGGGTTAAAGCTGTAAAAATCTTAATCTTATAAAAGCTACTAACTTGTAAACTGTTAAAGATAATTAAGACATTCAAGTTAGTGGTCAAATGACAAAATTCTTTAATATGCTTAGAACTATGCTCACAGTCATGGTAAACACAAATGTAACTCATTTATAGGGACCAACTCTATTTTGTGGTGATATTTTATTTGTACTGAAATGTGATTTTATTTGTATGTTAATAAATAAAGTTGCCTGGGGGTCAGAGCTAATAGCAAGCCATAGCAGAAGCTGGGCAGTGGTGGCACATGCCTTTAATCCCAGCACTTGGGAGGCAAAGATAGGCAAATCTCTGTGTGTTCATGGATACAGCCAGCATGGAGACACACGCCTTTAATCTCAATACCAACCACAGAAGACCTGGAGGTCTGTATAGACAGGCAGTGATGAGGAGGTCATGTGGTTGGGTTTACAACCAATGAGAAGGCAGAACAGAAAGTTAATAAAAAGGACAGACACACAGGAAGTGGGCCTCTTTCTGAGGGGAAGGACAAAGGTGACAGTGAAGGGTAAGAAAGGTGGTTTTAAGTCTCAGCTTTCAGCTACTGCTCTGACCTCTTGGACTTTTAACTCTGCAATTGGCTCTATGTTTCTGACTGTTCATCTACATTATTTAGCCCTCTGTATGTGTCTTCAAGGTTAAGTCTAAAGCAGGTAACTAAAAATAAGTAAAGTTTGCTCAAAACCAGGTATACTTAATAGATAATGGTCCTCAAACTCTTCAGAGATCTGCTAAATATGGTATTTAAAGTGTTTAATAAAAAAGCCTCCTGTGATATACAGACATACCAGCTCTGAGAGGCAGTCCCAAGGTTTCCAAAGACAATGGGGCACAGATAACTCCACCAGATAACTCCATCTGAATTGTGGTAATGCTAACCAATGGGAAAACATTCCTTATGCCTCACCTGCTGCCAGGGCCCTGCCAACACTGAGGACACTGTTGACTTACCACTCTACTTGCCTCATCAAGGTGGGTCAGTTTTCTCAAGTTCTTCTTTCACAGGGAAATCTCTCAAACCTTCTGTGTCTGGTAGCTGAAGGCCCAGTTTTTTTCTGTGTAGCAACTGAGGATATAATGCTATCCTGAGTGACAGCCAAAGACCTATAATCTCTGCCCCCTAACAAAGCTCTCAAGACCATGGGAGCATAAGGTAACCATCTGGCTAGTGGTAAGTCTCTGTCATTTGAATTGACACATAGAACATTTGGATTATACTTCCTGCTATAATTTATCCTTCTCATATCTCTGATGGTGTTGACAACTAACTAGTTGTATTAGTTTGGCAGTGGCAAGCACCCAGCTCCTTCCCCAAGGCTTCCCCTGGACTGGTCAGTTCATTTCATATGTAAAAATCAGGCCTTACTTTTCTAGAGCTATTAGGTCTCCAGCTTGGGGAAAAAAAAAAAAAAGCAGATTCATACAATTTCCCTTGCTGACAGGCTTCACTCTGAAAGAGATAAACTCACAAAATAGGTTTCAATATATATATTTTTACTATTCCTTTATTTAAAGGAACTTGCTTTGCAACGACTGCTCTCAGTGATCAACCACTTGTGTCTCATGGTAAATGATTAGATGGAAAGAAAAGGTTTTAAGTTTATGTAAATTCTGAGGGTCTAAGAAAGTAATTTAAGGTGTATAATAAGATGGAAAAATGAAGAATGAGAAATGTTTCAGATTTCTTTCCTTCTTGTTATGCTATTGTTATAGTAAGACTTCAAAAGTTCAGAGTTTTAATGTTAATCAGTGGAGTTCTGATAAGCTATTAATCTAACTCTGGTAAAGACTACTGTTATCATAATAATAAGCTCAAAATTTTAAATTTTCTTTGGTTGTCTTCTAGATTTAAAAGTGATTCTCATCAGACTTTAAATATCTCTGTCTAATCTATATATCCAGCCCTCAGGATATATAGGAAAGTGTTCATGCTTTTATTAACCCAGAATTATTTTTGGGTCCCCAAGCTCCCCAAGCTTTTGCTATGACTCAAAAGCATGAGTCTATTGCTTTTTCTACAATATTGATTTCAGTACAGAATGCAAACAGTAGTAATGCTAATTTATCTAAAACTTTTATCTTTTTTGTGAACTTAATAAAATTCATGTACGCTTCAGGGAATTTTGAGACTTGGATCCACCAGTCACAGATCAAATAGACTCCAGATATGTTCTTCTGTCAACCAATAGCCTAAGCTTTCCCCCCTACTGCCTACTCCTGAGAGTGGGCTCCTCCTTCCTCTGGTCTGGGGACTCCTTCCCTCCCCCAGCTACCAGGGACTATGGGCCTGGAAGTTTCAAATGTACACGCCAGATAAAAATTTCCCCTCAACTCCTTAACGTTATCTTCTGTCCCTAGTCGCTATCTGTCCTAACAGGTTTCCAATCATCTGCAGACTGAAAACACACCCACCTGCAATGTGCCAGCCTCGGGCTTCAGAGCCTGCGTCCCAGACTGCCCCAAGTGGCCTGCACTTCACTGGCCCTGGGTGGTCCCCACAGAACCTGGGCTTCAAGCATAACTAAAGTCCCCCAACCTGCACCCCTCTCTCCCTTTCTGGCTTTGACCCCCTCCAGCCTTCCTGGTCCCCCAACAATGATGTCCCTTATCATCAACAAAAAGTTAGAATGTCAGGTCCCAAAGAATCCCTGGGCCAGTCTCCCTCAGTATCTGTGGCTCCTTCCAGCACTCGTACCCCACCCCTACCCTAAACCTCTCCGGCCCAGAGGCTGGGCTTCCGTTCTGTCCGTTCCGTTCCGTTCCGTTCCGTTCCGTTCCGTTCCGTTCCGTTCCGTTCCGTTCCGTTCCGTTCCGTTCCGTTCCGTTCCGTTCCGTTCCCTTCCCTTCCCTTCCCTTCCCTTCCCTTCCCTTCCCTTCCCTTCCCCCTTTCCCTTCCTTCCCTTCCCTTCCTTCCCTTCCCTTCCCTTCCCTTCCCTTCCCTTCCCTTCCCTTCCCTTCCCTTCCCTTCCCTTCGCCTCTTTTCTATATAATCCAGCCATTTTGGTCAGGCATGCTCTTGGTCTTCTTTCTTTAGGTTCCTGGCTGACTCACTCTTGGCTTTTTGGTCCTCAGCTCCTCTTTTCTCTCTCCTTTCATCCTCTATTGTTACCCCCAAATTCCACGGCCCAGTTCAATCTGAATACTTCCAGGTTCCTCTGGCTGAATTCTCCCTTCTATATGCAATAAAACACTTCTCCTCAACTCTACCTGGGCAGTTACATCCTCATTTTCATCCTTCTGGTGCTCAAAACCCACGAGTATCATATAGGAGCTCCCTCCACCAGACTTGGCCTCTCTCAACCAAGCTGCTGATTTGCTCTCCTAAGGTGTGCATTTATTCTTTGTTTCTGCTGGCTTCTGCCGCCCACTGTATTCAGCTCCAAATTCTAGCGTGTGCTGTGGATATCGATCTGTATAAATAAAATGCTGATTGCCAGTAGCCAGGCAGGAAGTATAGGTGGGACAAGAGAAAAGAGAATTCTGGGAGGTGGAAGGCCGGGTCAGAGAGATACTGCCAGCTGCCATGACAAGCGAGATGTAAAGTACTGGTAAGCCATGAGCCACGTGGCAACTTATAGACTAACAAAAATTGGTTAGTTTAAGATATAAGAACTAGACAGCAAGAAGCCTGCCACGGCCATACAGCCTGTAAGCAATATAAGTTTGTGTGTTTACTTGGTTGGGTGTGAGCGTCTATTGGCCTGGCAGGTGAGAGAGATTTGTCCTGACTGTGGGCCAGGCAGGAAAACTTGACCTACAAGAGTCTTCAGCTTTTCCCCACTATCTACTCTATATACTAAGACTTAAAAAGTTCAGAGTTTTAACAAGGAAGCTCTCTGGGGCCTCACTAGCCAACCAGCTAGTAGGCTCCAGGTTCAGTGTGTCATGTGATTTCTCTTGGGGAGATAGGAAGAGACATCTGTGCACCCCAGATCTGGCACCAATGACCAACTAAAGAAATGCTTGTACCGACGTCTAACTCGGCAAGCCAGTGAGGGTTTTGTGGTTACTTCCAGAAGTATAGGTGAGGAGTTGCAGGATCAGGTCAGGGATAATAAAAAAGGCCACTTAACCTGGGTGACAGTTTAAAAGATCTACAACCTGGGAGCTCTCTGCACTGAGAGCCTCTGTCTGTCTGTCTGTGTGTCTGTCTGTCTCTGTCTCTCTCTGTGTCTCTGTCTCTTTCTCTCTCTCTGTCTCTCTCTCTCCAGCAGTCCTTGTTACATATGTAGTTTGGAGAAAGTTTGGGCCTTGTGCATCATGTAAGTTCTTTACTTTCTATCTTCATGAGCCTCTCTTCAGGATGGAAATATTTTAATTTGGAGAGCATTTAACATCCTTCCTCCAGGGTTTATTTCATTTATTCCACCCCTTCCACAATGTTCTTGGAGCCTGAGAGGGAGCGTGACAGATGCCAATCATAGCGACAGCATCAGTTACTCATTTTCAGGACCATTTCCAGTGGTTCTGAGTCTCTTTGGCACATCACCATTGTTAAAAGCAAGTTTTTTCCCATGACCAGTTGAGGCTGACAGCAACAATTATCTACAGTGTAAGCACAAATGTTTAGAAGGCAATTTGACAAAATGCCAGTTAACAAAGCAATAGCAGTGGCTTCACCAACAGGGCCTGTGATCTCCCCAGTCACCAGGTTTAGTCTTGGTGTGTGATGCTAGTTGTGAGTTGCCTCCCGTGGAACAAGCCTCACATGCAATTGGAAAGCACCCATGATGGCCATGCCACTGATGTACAAGTAGGCACATCTTGCCTGGTATGTTTATACTCCTCAATGAAGGGTCCATTGCTGACCAGGACTGTGGGTGACAATTCTTACTCAGTAACATGTATAGCATCCTCTAGCAAAGCCAGCAAGGAGGGAGCTTCCAGTTTTGTCCCATCCTGATTTCTCTGTGTCCTGCATTTGAAGCATGTGGGGTGTTCAGCAATAGGGTCTTACTGTCTAGTCACTAACACTAGTGGCAATATCCTTTATTCTTTGTGAGACTTTGTGAGTCTCCATAGCCACAACTTATAAGAATGTAAGCCATGCTTGCTACTGGGATTTTTACCCAACTGTGGTGATATATTGTGTACCCTAATAAAATTTGCCTGAAGATCAGAGAACAGAACAAGCCACTGGGTTAAACATAGAGGCCAGGCAGTGGTGGCACACACCTTTTCTCCTAGCACTCGGGAGGCAGAGATCTATCTGGATCTCTGTGAGTTCAAAGCCACTCTGGACTACATGAGATTGACTCAGTCTAGGAAAGAAAACAGAGCCAGGCAGTAATGGCACACAACTTTAATCCCAGTATTTGGGAATCACACACCTTTAATCCTAGCACTTGAGATCTCATGCCTTGCTTGGGAAGCACACATGCCTTTAATCCCAGGAAGTAATGGCTGGGCAGAGAAAGGTATATAAGATGTGAGGAGACAGGAACTAGAAGATTTTTCAGGCTGAGAAGTTGGTGAGGTAAGAGGTGGTAGCTGTGGCTTGTTCCTTTGTCTCTCTGATCTTTCAGCATTTACCCCAATATCTGGTCCAGGTTTTTTATTGAAAGACCATTTAGGAATTTGTGTTACAGCCAACAATCTTATGACTTCTGGAAACATCTTTTCCACTCATGAAGGATGTCTTCATTTAAAAATTTTAAGTGTTATCTTTATTGTTTTTATAGATATTTTTGCAAATCTGTAAGGCATTCAAGTATAACCAGCAGTTTCATTTCTGTTGCTAAAATACAAAAAGCAGCATAGAGAAGGAAGGGGTTTATCTGGTTTATAACCCCAGTTACAGTCCATTATTTAGAGGACATCAAGGCACAGACTTAATGTATCACACACGGAGTCAAGAGCAGACAGAGAAGAAGAAAGTGGTTCAGGGCCCAGCCCAGAGAATGATGGAAAGAGCAAGTGGTATGTGGGACTGGGATAGATGGCATCGTCTCTGTCTGTCTGTCTGTCTGTCTGTGTGTGTGTGTGTATGTGTGTGTGTGTGTGTGTGTGTGTGTGTGTGTGTGTGTGTGTGTGTGTGAGAGAGAGAGAGAGAGAGAGAGAGAGAGAGAGAGAGAGAGAGACTCCTAGAGGGACTGGGGAGACAGCAGTAGGTAGAGTGTTCGCCATGCAAGTCTGGGAACCAGTGTTCAGATCCCCAGAACCCAGGTAAATGCAGAGGCAGTAGCCATGACTGTAATCCAGATCATCCTTCCAAAGGATGGGAGGTGGAGATAGGAGAATCCCTGGAAGCTCCTTGGTAGCTAGCCTATCCTATATAGCGGCGAATAAGAGACCTTGCCTCAAACCTGAAGTTGTCCTCTAATCTCTACACACATGCTATGGCAACATGCATACACACATGTGAACACACACACACACACACACACACACACACACACACACACACTATTGAGACAGGGGTGGGGCAGCTAGAGGGCCTGGGATCATTTCCCAATAGCTGCTTTAGGGAGAAGTCACCCACTCGCTCCAGAGATGCCCTGATCCCTCAGGATGAGGGCCTCATCTCCCAACACTGTCCCACAGGTGCTCTGGAAGGACTTTATCTTTTCCTGAGGGAAGTGACAAGACAGCACACAGAGAGAGCCAATCTCAGCAGGCCTTGGACCCCACGCCTTGCCTCACAGGCTGCCTTGCTCTGCCTTGTGTTTCTCCTCTGGGAAATAGGTGGTGGGAGTCCAGGGGATGTCAACTTCACCTGAGCATTGTCAGACCTCATGTCAGCTATTGTCCCCTTCTGTCACTGCTTCTTGATTTTCAGAGGGAGCCCTGCCCCATTGTGTATTGCTAGCAGCAGAGTGGGCATCTGATCAGGAGTCCTCAGATGAGGCCTTGATAAGCCATGCTCAGGCATGGGGTTATGGCAGTGGTTCTCAACCTTCCTAATGCTGCCATCCTTTAATTCAGTTCCTCATAACACAGTGATCCACAAATATAAAATTATTTCATTGCTACTTTATAACCATAAATTTGCAACTGTTATGAATTGTAATGTAAATATCTGACATGCAGGATGTCTTATATGTGACCCCCCTGGGGTCGTGACCCACATGTTGAGAACAAACCACTGCATTAGAGGCTCATTGTGAAGCACTTTCCTTGGCTAAGCTGTGGGGTGCAGGTGGGTGGCCAGCTTGCTCTGAAACCAGAAAGCTGTGCCCATGAAGGAAACCAGTGTGGGGTACAGCAGGTTGGAGAGAAGAGAGAGCAAGGAAAAAAGGCTTAGTGTGTCCCTGACTCGTGTGTGTGTGTGTGTGGGTGGGTGTGTGTGTGGGTGTGTGGGTGTGTGTGTGTGCGCGCGCGCGCGAACACCCACCCACCCACACACACACACACACACACACCCACACACACACACCCACACACACACACACACACACACACACAGAAGCTAATTTGAGTTGGTTCTCTGTTGGGGAAAGAGTGACTGCGAACCACTCCACCACTGAATGGAAGCCTGTGCGAGGTGCGAAGTATGTATGGTCCTTGCACATTCAATGCTCGGCAGCTGCTTGGGGGCCTTTGTCTTCTTGTACTTAGACTGAGAAGCTGTCTTTCTCCCCTTATTACTGTTTGACCCCCGCAGCAGCCAGCATCATTAGGTGCTTTGGCTTCTCCCTAAGTGGCTTGTGCTTTTTAATTGGCTGCCTGGAGAGCTTGTTAAGAAATCAGTAGGGAATGATGCTGGGCTCAATTAGCTATGTCTGTCACGGGAACCATACATAAGAAGGGCAGATTTCTGTGCATCAGTAGGGAAGAATGGTTTGATTAGCTATGTCTGCTGTGGGAATATACATGGGGAGGGAAGACTGCTGTGCTACAGCCTCCCAGTGGGTATGAATCTTTGCCTGACATTATCTGTGATAACTCAATAGAAGGTAGTTGTAGATGTATCCGGCTTGTTAAATAAGAAACACAGAACCGATTGCAGAGTTAAAAACCATGAGGTCAGAGCAAGAGCAGAAAACCTTACCCTTCACTGCTTCTGCGGTTCTTTCTCTCCACAAGAGACCTACTTCTCTGTGTCCTGTCTATTTAAAAACTTTCTGTTCTCCTCTTTCATTGGTTGTAAACCCAGCCACATGACCTCCTCATCAATGCCTGTTTGTACAGACCTCCAGGTCTTCTATGGTTGGTATTGAGATTAAAGGCGTGTGTTGCCATGCTGGCTGTGTCCTTGAACACACAGAGATCCGCCTAGCTCTGCCTCCCAAGTGCTGGGATTAAAGGTGTGTCCCACTACTGCTCAGCTTCTGCTCTGGCTTGCTCTGACCTCAAGGCAACTTTACTGACATACAAATAAAATCACATTTCAATACAAATAAAATATCACTATATTTCCCCTTTTCTATTTTAATAAAAAGAAAAAAAGGAAAAAGTTATAACTAATATAAGAAAAACTATATACAAAAGTACAATAACTATATATACCATATATACAAACAATAAATACCTAAACAGTGTCTAGTCCATTTGTATTTGACAAATTCAGAGAAAATAATTCCATTATCTATCCTATTTTGGTAAGTCCAGAATGTACCTGATTCACTTTTTATCCTAACTTATATAGCTAACGGAACTGTCTTATAACGTCTTTCAAATTTATACACTTACAGCTCTTAGTGAGTTTTTCTGAAATCCTTAACAAAGATAATTATAACTATAACTAACTGGTCTTCAACTCCCTCAGAGACCCAAGAAGGAAATAATACTACCTAATAAAAAATGAAAACAAGTGCATGCAAGCAGCTTCCAAAAAAAAAAAAAAAATGTGAGTTGACAGAAACAGCCAGCAGCCTGGACAGTCACCTGAGGTTTCTCTGCAGTGTTGGGGCATCATCTTCAGCCTACAGGCTTAGCGTATCTGACAGACTCTTTTGTGAACTAGGATATATACAAGGTCAACAGTTTGACCTCTCATTTGGTGAGAGCAGTCCATGTACCAGAAACACCTGAATTCCATTAGTGTCATGTCATGATTCAGGATTTTAAATTCTGGAAATTATTGATGTCTTTTCAATTCAGCTGTCCATTTTTCTTGGCTGTGTATATGTGGCTTCATCTTAGCATCCTGTTCTTCTCCACATCTCTCTATTAAACGCCAGTCTACTATTGAGAGGGGTGAGCTTAGTTATTCTTCAAGAATAACTGTTTCATCTGCTGATCCATTGCACATCAGAAGACATTGGCCCACTCCCTGTTCAGCTGCCTTCGAAGAAAAGGGCACGGTACCTTTTACAGATTGCAAAGGTCACTCACTTCAGGGATGGTGCCATAATGTCCTGGCTTCAGAAGATGCCTTTTGTTAAAGCCACAACCACACTTGATTTGGCAAGAACTGGTAGTCCTTGGTTTCATGTCCTGTCTGTCCTGTTTGTCAGCAGTTGACTCGAGGATACGTTGTTGTCCAGTGGCTAACTTTTGCCACAATGAAAGTTAGCTCCATATACAGTTTCTTCAATGCCCATATTTTCTCTGAAGTAGATTGGTACTGCCAGGAGCTGTGATGTCTCATAGTCATAGCAAAAAAGAAAAATTCTTAAGTTATTAAAACATTTTAAATGCCATATTCTGTAGAACTCTAAAGGGTTTGAAGATGACCTGTTTATCTAAAATATATCTGTTTGATCTTGAAAACATACCTAATATGACTACAAGTTCAATTGTAATGTCTAACCACTAATTTTCATTTCTATATATCCTAATAGTTGGTAATACTAACATTCAAGGATTAGCAAATTGCATTACATTGTTAAATGAATGGTATAAATACAATATCTCAAGCAAGATTAGAAATACGTGTATGGTATATTCTAACAATCTCAATCTCAATAATAATAATTTGTATACAATATAAAACAATCCAATTGAATGTAAAGTATTTAAAACTAGTAATTGTCTTTTTCATTTTTTTTAAACAAGCACCTTTTGCCTAGCCCTTTTCTTAACCCTTAACAACAACTTGTAACCAACCCTCCTAAACAATGAAAACTATCCCAGACCCAATACCCATAAAAAGACCAAAAAACCACCCACCCCACACCACCCCTTTGGGAATGTGGGTGTCGAATTCTTAAAATTGCTTCCTGCTGGGTATGAGCAAAGTTATCTTTATTCTGAAAAGAAAAATTTTGGGTTAATTGACAAATTCTAGGAAAGGTAACTATATTCTTTGTTATCCATAATGCCAAAGTTCAGGGTTTATCTCAAGTCCTTATTCAAGTAGTCTTTGAAACTGGATCATCTCAGCTAGCCATCTCAGAATTGCTCTAAGCACTTTGTAGTCCAAAGCTGATCTGTAGATGATGTTTGTCAGCTTAGTGATATTATTTTCCATGTGTAATTGTCATTGTGGGGCCCCATCTTCTTCCTGGAGATTTCAGTTGAAGTTAGGCCTGGCCGTGATTTCCTGCAGAAAACTGAAAAGAGACTCGAACACAAAGACATGTATAGGCAGCTAATCGAAGCCTTTTCTCTAGAATTAATTAGTACTCTATATGACCATTAGTATCTTAACAAAGTTTAAAATATATATATATATATATATATATATATATATATATATATATAGTACATTTTGATATAAAATTCATACTTTAAGAAAAGTTTAAAGAATCAGAATAGAATCAAAGACTTGAGATTAGTAATAGAATAGTCCCTTAATTAATTTGGTTTTCCTCATCCCATGTCAGAAGATGGCTCTTTCTTCTGGTATGATACAGGGAGTTTTCATTTTCCTTTTAACAACATGCTTGAGTTTAAAGGAGGAGAGAGCCATTCTCCAACTCCAAAATCAGCTTGAAGCTTTAATTGAACTGGGACTACAAGAAGACTAAGAGTATTAATTTTTTAGAGAAGAGCAGGAACAAATATTTAGAAAGATTTATGAAATTTTGTAGATGATATACCAATAGGCCATTTTACTCTTTTTCCTGGGACAGATGATTTGTCCTTTTTCTCAGTTGTCTCATTTGTCCAGTGTTCTTCAGATTCCTTAGCCTTCATTCTCCTAAAAGACAAAAACAAAAACCCTTCCCCAAGACTAATTTTGTGGAGGTTCCCTTTTGGCAAGTTACATCTGATTAAATGAAAAGGCATGTATTAATGTTATAAGTGAGTTTAAACTGGATGGTCATGTTGGTTGATGAACTATCACCTCCTCTAATTAAGAGGTCTCTCTTGTTCAAATCGAACCTTTATCAATTTTGATGGTATCCACAGCTTATCTTCTCCTGCAGAAACAAAAGCAAAACCTCGTCCCCAATGTAACACATACCCTGGTTTCCATTCTGAGGTCAGCACATCCTTGATTTAATTCTGTTGTTTTTTCTATTAACCAATGTCTCTCTGCAGCTGTTGTTCCTTTCTCATTAGCATTGAGAAAATTCAAAGTTAATAGAGCATTGTGCAGTCTATTTCTGGGGGTTTTTGTTACCCCTTTCTGTTTATTTATCATGTCCTTTAGAGTTCTGTTGGATCTTTCTATAACAGCTTGGCCTGTAGGATTATGTGGTATACCTGTAATATGCTTTATAATTTATAATAAGCAAAAAACTGTTTCATTTTAATAGAGACATATGCTGGAGCATTGTCAGTTTTAATTTGAGCAGGTATACCCATGATGGCCATAACTTCTAGCAAATGAGTGATCACAGAATTAGCTTTCTCAGAACTCAAAGCAGTTGCCCATTGAAATCCTGAATAAGTATCGATAGTATGGTGTACATATTTCAGTTTTCCAAATTCTGCAAAGTGAAACACATCCATCTGCCAGATTTCATTCCTCTGAGTACCCTTTGGGTTACATCCTGCTGGTAATGGTGTCTGATTGTAGAAGGAACAAGTAGGACATTTCTTTACAATTTCCTTGGCTTGTTGCCAGGTTATGGAAAAATTCTTTTTTAAACCTTTACTATTGACATGATGTTTCTTATGAAATTCTGAGGCCTCCAGCACATTTCCTATCAATAATTTATCAATCTCATCATTACCTTGTGCTAGAGGGCCTGGCAGACCAGTCTGGGATCGGATGTGAGTTATATATAAAGGATGACTCCTTTCCCTTATTGTATCTTGTAATGGAATAAATAGTGAAGTTAATTCTGAAGCATCAGGGATAAATTCTGCAGTCTCAATATGTAATACCACTCTTTCAGCATACTGAGAGTCAGTAACTATATTGAGAGGTTCTGAAAAATCCATTAATACCAACAGAATAGCATACAATTCAGATTTTTGAACTGAATTATAAGGACTTTGAACCACTTTACTTAAATTTTCTGATTTGTAACCTGCCTTTCCTTGTTTGTTGGCATCTGTATAAAATGTCTGAACTCCAGATATGGGTTTTTCACGTACAATTCGAGGCAAAATCCAATCAGCTCTCTTTATAAGACCAATTCTATTGCTTTTAGGATATTTGCTGTTAATTTCTCCCAAAAAATTACTGGAAGCTCTTTGCCAAGGTTCACTTTCTGTCCATAATTTTTCAGTGTCCTCTTTAGTTAAAGGTACAACAATTTCTGCTGGGTCTATTCCTGCTAATTGACAAAGTCTCAATTTTCCTTTCAAAATTAAGTCAGAGATTTTTCCACATAAGTTTTTAATTTTTTATTTGGTTTATTTGGTAAAAATATCCATTCCAATAAAATATCTTCTCTCTGCATTAATATTCCTGTAGGAGAATGCCTAGAAGGTAAAATAACCAAAATGCAATCCAACTTTGGATCAATACGATCTACATGTCCTTCATGTACTTTTTTTTCTACCAAGGCCAATTCTTTCTCAGCTTCAGGTGATAATTCTCTTGGACTATTTAAGTCCTTGTCACCTTCTAAGGTTTTGAACAAATTATTCAGTTCATCATTTTTTTACCCCATCCATTCTGCCACCATCTTTGGAGTGCATTTTATGACTGCCTTCTGAGAGGTGCTATGGAGGGAGGGATCTTGATTTCTCCTTTTCTTCCTAATAGTCTCAGTTGTTCCATTACTCTGAGTAGCCTGGTTTATTCCAATAAGCATTTGGTCATTTAACTGCTCTAAGTAGGGGTCTCCTCTACGATTGCAGGAAAGGTCTGAACTGGATTCACTGTAGGGGCCTGCCTGAGGCCCCTCTGGGAGTTTCCCAAAGACTGAGCAAAATATTACCTTGTCTGTCCCTTGTTGATCTACATTCATTGGTCCAATGTCTTCCCTTACCACACCTTCTACATACTCCTGAAGGAAGGGGCATTCTGTTGCCATTGTTCCTTGAAGAAAAATTGTTTCTAGAAGTGCCCTGTTTACAGTTCCTTTTCAAATGTCCTTGCTTTCCACATCCAAAACATTTAACATTCCTCAAACCTCTTGAAATTGCTTCTCCTACCCACATATTATCATGATCATGAGCCTCAACATTAACCATGTCTCTAATCCAATCTTCCAAGGGTGCAGATCTCGCCTTTAACGGCCTGATTATTCTCTTGCATGCTTCATTTGCGTTCTCAAAAGCCAAAGATTCAATTATTATCTGGCTAGCTTCTGAATTTGGGACCATTCTCTTTACTGCTGAAGTCAGTCTTTGTAAGAAATCTGTGAAAGATTCTTTTGGGCCCTGTATAACCTTTGTAAATGACTCAGTTTTCTTCCCTGGTTCCTCAACTCTGTCCCATGCATTCAAGGCTGCCATTCGACATAGAATTAGAGTTTGCATATCATATAAACATTGTGTTGTACTACAGCATATTGGCCTTCTCCAACAAGCTGATCCTGGAAGATTTGTATACCTCTATCCCTACATTGTTTTGCTATGTTTTTAGCTTCCTGTTTGAACCACATTTGCCACTGGAGCTGCTGTCCGGGTTCCAGAACCGCCTGTGCCAGCTCCCGCCAGTCCTGTGGTATAATCCTATTATAAGTTGACCAGGAGTTTAACATTTGTTTTACATATGGAGAATGCATGCCATAAGATACTATTGCTTCCTTAAACCTTCGTAAGTCTAACATTTCGACTGGAGTCCAAATATTTTGTGTAGTCACTTGACCAGGTTGCTGTTGTATGGTTACTGGATAAATTAAGGGTGATTGTGTGAAAACAGGCTTTCTTTCTGTAACCTTATAATCCAATCCTGAAACAACTTCACTGTTAATTTCTTCTGTCTGAATCTGAATTTCTCTATATAATTCATTTTAACAGGTTTAACAAGTTTTTCTAAAATTTTTATCCTGGCACTTAAATTGACTGTCTTTTTAAAGTATAAAATAAGGATAAGAAGAATAACAATGTACATAATTCGATCAACATTAATCTTCTCATATAGTTGTTCCATTACCATACTGCCTAAAATTTCAAGCAAAGCCCAAGTGTCTTCCAATGTACACATAAAACCCATTTTTTTTAATGTGGAAAAAAATCTCTTTTAAATATCCTTTAAAATATCTGATATAAATGACTTACCAATTCTGAGTAGAACAGTAGAAATCCGAGGGAATTTCCAAACAGCTACCTAGTGTCCGAGGTGGGAATCGAGAGAGAGAGAGAGAGAGAGAGAGAGAGAGAGAGAGAGAGAGAGAGAGAGAGAGAATTCAGGAGAAACCATAAAGAAATTTTTTTTGGCAAACTTCTATAAATGAACAAAGACCAAAATTAACAATAAAAATAAATGATGTTTTGTTGTCTGGTCTGGTAGACACAGGTGCTGATGTTACCATAATTGCACCAGAATTTTGGCATCCACCTTGACCTCTTCAGGAGGTAAATGTTCAACTGTTAGGAATTGGAACATTATCTCAAGTTAAACAGAGTGCAAGATGGCTCGAATGTATAGGCCCAGAAGGACAGAGAGGCAGATTAAAACCATATGTGGCTAACATAGCCATGAACCTGTGGGGTCGAGACCTGTTACAACAATGGAATACTCAGATTAACATCCCTCCAACCTCAGAAATAAATCATAAACTAGCACATGTTTCTGAGAGAAATATTAGAAGGTATTATTCTAATGAGTGGTCACCAACCATCCATATTATACAAGAACAGGGCAGAAAAACTGATGATCTTCCAAAGACACCAACAGCTCTACCTTTAACATGGTTAACAGACAAGCCTGTATGGGTTCATCAATGGCCTTTAACAACAGAGAAACTCCAGGCTTTAGAAGAGCTGGTAGAAGAACAGTTAAATGCTCAGCATATTGAAGAATCTACTAGCCCATGGAATTCTCCTGTATTTGTTATTAAAAAGAAATCTGGTAAATGGAGAATGGTAACAGACCTTAGAGCAATTAACAAAGTAATTCAGCCAATGGGCTCTCTACAATCTGGAATTCCTTTGCCTACTCTGTTACTTAAAGGATGGCCTCTCATAGTTATCGATTTAAAAGACTGTTTCTTTTCAATACCCCTACAAGAAAAAGACAGAGAAAGATTTGCTTTCACAGTGCCTACTTACAATAATTCTCAACCGGTTAGAAGATTTCAATGGAGAGTCCTCCCACAGGGAATGTTGAATAGTCCAACCCTGTGCAAATATTTTGTACAACAGCCCTTGGAAGTGATATGTAAAAAATTTCCTATATCTATCATTTATCATTATATGGATGATATTTTACTAGCTGACTCAAGTGCAGATACTTTAGAAAGAATGTTTGAAGAAGTAAAGAAAATATTGCCTTGCTGGGGATTACAAATTGCTCCTGAAAAGATACAAAGAGGAGATTCTATTAATTATTTAGGATATAAAATAGAGCTACAAAAAATTAGACCTCAAAAGGTACAAATTAGGAGAGATCGCCTACAGACTATTAATGACTTTCAAAGATTATTTGGGGATATTTCTCATCTACGAACTATTGTTGGGGATTTAGCTCAGTGGAAGAGCACTCGCCTAGCAAGCGCAAGGCCCTGGGTTCGATCCTCAGCTCCACCAAAAAAAAAAAAAAAAAAAAAAGAGCACCACTACTGCTCAGCTTCTGCTCTGGCTTGCTGCTGGCTGTGTCCTTGAACACACAGAGATCCGCCTAGCTCTGCCTCCCAAGTGCTGGGATTAAAGGCATGCCCCACTACTGCTCAGCTTCTGCTCTGGCTCGCTCTGACCTCAAGGCAACTTTATTGACATACAAATAAAATCACATTTCAATACAAATAAAATATCACTATAGGTAGTCTTACTGATTTTCCAAAACTGATTTCCCAAATTGATGGCACTTATCAGCCCGATTCAAATATTGGAGATGAAAAGATATGTAGCCAGAGGAGACTGGGAGGCTTGAGGTAGAGGGAGATTCACAAGGGATGTGGGCCAGGGGACACATCTTGCCTCCAGCACCTTCATAGACAACCATTCCCCTTCCATGGCACCTGCATATGAAGCAGAGGTCCAAGCAGGTCTGCAGGAGGCTCACCTCCTGACTGAGCCAGATGCTCTACTGCCTTGTGCCTAGCAGATGTTATCTGTGTCCTGTGTGTGTCCCTGTGAGATAGCATTCTTACCAACTCTTCATCATTTCTTGGGGCCTTGCATTAATGTCCTCTTTCTTTCCTGTTGCAATAACATCCAAGGCCTATTAAGGGAACACTGTTGTCTGCTAGCCAAAAGAATAGAACGTGCTTTGAGATAGAGACATACCATTGTCTCTCACTTGAGAGTTAATCCAGTTGGCCAAGTGACCACCCCTCAGGAAGGGAGGAGCACATCAATCTATGATAAGAGACTGGCAGATTCATTATCCCTTCAGTAAGATAATCCTTGCCAGAATTCCTGCCCGGAGTACAGTTGCTTATGGAATAGCCCAACAGAATCCTCAGCCTGCTTGATTTTCTGAATTCCTCAGAACAGTCCAGATTTTCCTTTTCTTCCTTCTGTCTCCTTTCCCTGCATACATCACTTTGGACTTCTCTTTTCTACCAGTTCCCCTCCCCACTGATGTGGTTGTTTGTCGCCCAAGTGGTTGACTTCCATGCTTGCCTAGTTCAAATGGAGCGGCCTTTTCTCAGTCTTCCTCTTCTGGGAAGCTTCTGAGATTTACAGCTTGTATGCCCTGGAGCTTTTTTTCTAAATTCTCATCAAACTGCACTTAAGATTCCTTTTGAGTTTATTCTTAAATCTTTTATTAATGAAACTAAGAACCCCAAGTGGAGACTGATCTCCTGACAACATGTAGTGGCCACAAAGGAACTCCCCCAGACTTCTAGCAACACTCCCTCTCTGACATAGTGGTTTAGAGCCTCCATTTCAGGTGAGCTATACTATCCTGGGTCCATGGCCCCACTAGGCTGTGATATAAGACTTCTTTACCATTTATTATCTAGCAAAATTCATGCACAAATATTGAAGGACAAATGGGGAGCCTGAACCGAGTCACAAGCTGCAGTCACTCGTTCCTTGCTCCAAAAAGCCTGCCTCTTACCTGGTCACATCCATCCCCAATGAAAACCTCACCTCTTGGACCAAAATGCTCCTCTCAGTTGGCCAGCGGACTGGTGACAGAATTCCTGTAACAAGGCTATGTGTCCTGTTCTGCTTTGGTCATGCCCTAGCACCTGGCATATGACTTGGGACAGCACAGGTGTTCTGTTGATGCTTACTGAATGGACAAGTTCATAATTCCTCTACAGAGACACAAGACAGCTAAGGAGCCAAGGAAGAGGATGATACCCTCTTTGCTACAGGACTTCCTTGATCATCTGGTCCCTGCCACTGGAGGTGGTCCTGTCTCCAGACCAGCCTTCTCTGAAGGCTGTGTAGCCACTGCCAAGGCCAAGGACACTGCAGTCAATTAGAGGCAGTGTTTACATGCTAAAGCCTGTTTTTTCTCTGCACTTCCTGCAGATTGGACTGGATGTGCTAAATGCATAATGAATCTGCTAAACTCTTTAATGCACTTGCAATTCTTATTGATTTCCTTGATGATTACATATAATTTGCTGAACTGATTTGGCTGTGTGACTTGAAAGGCATTTGTGAAAAATCTCTGTAATTTGTCACTCAGCTCACCCTGGACTTTAAAATGAATGCAGAGACACATTAAGAAAACATTCATGGTTGTGATCTGTGTTATTTTTGATGGATGGCCCATATTCAATGAAACAAAAAATTTTTACTGAATTCCATTCGTGTGCCAGACCTCATGGGAGCAACTGGGGTTTCATTATTGAATAAGAATGGTGGCCTGGAGGTGCGCGGAATCATGGGGCTGGGAGAGGAGTGGTGGTGGGCAAGCCCACAAGTGCTTACAAGTCAGAGAACAAGGACACAGGAGAGCAGTTAAACTTACCTGTCTCCCCATGAGATGTCACATTTACCAACTACTCATCTTCCTCAGAGACCTGCTTAGGTGTCCCATCCTCTTCAGTGTCAGACATGTTAAATCAGAGCCTTCACTTGACAGAGGCTGTGCGGTGGCTGGGTCTTCAGGAGGATAGTGTGTTTGAATATGAAATGTCCCCCACAGGCTCATGTGTTTGTACAGTTGGTCCCTGTTGGGTCTGTTTGGGAAAATTATGAAACCTTTAGGAGGCGGGGCTTCATTAGTGGTAGTGGGTCACCGGGAGTAGACTTTGAGGCCTTGTCTCCTGGCCCCACTTCCTGCTCACGCTCTGCTTCCTGAATGTGGATGTCATGTGACCCTGTCTTCCTGCCCAGGCCTTTCCTATTTGCTGTCATGTCTTTACCACCATGGTAAACTATCATCTTTTGGAACTGTGAGCCCAAATAAGCCCTTCTGTCCTCAAGTGGCTTTTGTCAGGGTATTTTCCTCCAACAACAGAAAAAGAAGCTGGGACAGATGGTGACCTTTGAGTTGGTGCCTAAGTTGGACTTGGAGCTGGTTCTGAGCAGGACTCTCCAAGAATCCGTCTCAAGAGCCGAAGCCAGCTGCCATTCTCACCTCCCACTTCCTCAGCGATGGTGCCAGACTTCCTTCCATACCTCCCTGCTCTATCCTCCCCTTGCCCCAAAGGGTCCAGGTGGAGCCAGGTGTGTGTCCCTCCACAGCCACCACAAATCTTCACCTCTACAAATCCTTGTGTGTTGTGGCATCTTCTAAGAACAGCAGGCAGTTGAGCCTAACACATTTCATCTGGTGCTTTCCTTCTGGAATCTCAGCCTAAAACTCTGTCCAGGGTTGCTAACCACAAAACCTTGAGATCCTTGAAGCAAGGATTGAGCTGTTACTAACATCTACAAGAAAAGAACTGGGTACTGGGTCAAGTTCTGGTTAAGTCCAGCAACAAGGCTAAAGAGATGGGGTTGGAAAGGGCCCATTACATCTAGAGCTATTGGAGGGAAAACCTGTGTTTCTCCTGCATTGGGAGAAGAAGAGAGGGCTGGGGGGCATGTACACTCTGTGATGTGGGTTGGGGGAAGAAGGTTGGCAGAAAGTGCCTGCTGAATTAGGGCTGCTTAGAGTTGAGTCCAAGTTTTAGTCATTGTTTGAGAAAATGCTCACATTCAGGAATCTCAGGTGGTCTTTTGTTCTTTTGGTACTCAGGACAACTCTGTCTCTTCTTGCCCTCATCCCCACCACCCTTGTAATCAAATTTAAAATATGTTCTCTTATAAAGGTCTATGGGCCACTCAGTAGCTGAAGTTGCTTCAGTGAAGCATTGGGGAATGCTGTCTCCTCTCCCAGCCCCTTTTGGGAAGACAGGGTCCATGCTGATTCCCCAGTCAGGCCCTGTGTACACATCCAAACCACAGATTTCTATTCCTATTTCTCTGTCCCCAGCCTCATCTCTATCTCAGCAAAATGCATTCTCATTCATCCTTCTGGTTAAGCACGTTGTCACCTGCCTTTAAAAAAAAATACTCTTTCTACCTGGCTGTTATGCTTTGAATATAGTTGTCTTCTCTGAAATTCATGTTGGAGTTTTAGCTCCATGGTGAGACATTAAGAAGGTAGACACAAAATCCAACTATTGTGTTAGAGGTTGTCTTTGGAATTGATGGGAATTAGATAAAGTCATCTTGTAGCAGCCCCGTGATTGTATCCTGGCAGCTTTGTAAGGGGAAAGCCCAGATAGTATACACATACTCTGTCTTATAGGATAATGGACTAAACCTCTGAAACTGTAAGCAAGTCCCCAATTAAATGTTTTCTTTCATAAAAATTGCCTTGGTCATGGTGTCTCTTCACAATAATAAAACACTGGCTAAGATACAGCCCATTGTGGATGGTATCACCCCTGAGCATGTGGTCCTGAGTTGTATAAGAAAACAAACTGAGAAAACTATGAGGAATAAGCCAGTGATCAGTGTTCTTCCATGGCCTCTGCTTCAGTTCCTGCCTCCAGGTTCTAGTCTTGAGTTCCTGCCCTGACTCCCTCAGTGATGGGAACATCAGAGGGGTCTTGGTAGTGTTTAGACATTAACAGATGCTGAAGACTTGAGGCATTTTCAGCAGAGAACATCCAACCTAAACCCACATGGATGGGGGATGATCTCCATTTCCATGACTTATTCTTTTTTTCTTTCCCCTTCTATGCTTCCTCAGTGTTAACTCCATTCTCAGGCCTCATGTCACAAGATGGCTGCACTGGTTCTAGCTTATCTACTTTCTTTCTTATTCTCTAGATGGGAAGAGTCACAGTATATTTCTTAAATACTTAAATTGTTCTCCTTGGGCCAGGTTCTCCACTCTAACCCACTCATGGTGACAAATACTGTGGAATATTCCTTTACACTGTGTTAATATATGTTGCTGTGGCTGGTTTAATAAAGAAGCTGACTGGCCAATAGCTGAACAGGAAGAGACTAGGCAGGAAAGCCAGATTAGGAGGACAATGGGAAGAAGGAGTGTAGAGTCTGAGGAATCTCAAGCCAGATGCAGAGGAAACAGGAAATAAACATGCCATGCTGAAAAAAAAGGTACCATGTGGCAGAGTGCAGATAAGAAATATGAGTTAATTTAAAACATAAGAGTTAGCTAGTAACAAGCCTGAACTATTGGCCAAACATTATAACTAATATTGAGTCTCTGTGTCAGTTATTTGAGAGTGGCTGCCAGGACGGGAAAACTCCACCTACAAATACAATACCAACTGGCAGAGGCCTTGGTGGCAGGACAAGCGACAGTGTAAGAAAGTAATTAGTCCAGGAGGGACGCTGTGGTGAGACCAGAGTGTTCAATCCTCAGAAGGTCAAGTTTTGGAGTGGAATTTGCTCCCTGGGTGACCTCAACATGCACTTATTTCTCTGCCTCATCCTTTATCTTAGGAGCACAAGAAATGCTTCCCTCAGGGAGCTGGAGAACGTGGGCAGTCCTCGGCCCATCATCATAGCTTTGCACATAGTGATGGCTCTGACAATTCCTTCCGTTCATAATAGACTCAGTTGTAGGTGAATCATTGACTCAGAAAGCATTTGAAGAAGAGAAGAAAGCAGTCATATTTCTTGCAGAAAAGAGCCTGAATTTGTCAGCGTGAAACACATTCCCTCAAACTGCAGAACAGTGGTCAGTCAGTGGGAAGGCACAGTCCTGGGGCTTCTGTGCTGTTACTAGGCATTGAAGGGGCCAGCTATCCAAAGGTGTCCACACCTGGTGACTTCCCAGGCTTGTCCTCTTTGTGCCCATGTCTCTATTGACTCTCCAGTCTCTGGAGCTCAAAATCACATTTTTTTCCTTTATCTGCATTCAAGAGAATCATCCATATTTCATTCTTGCCCTAACGATAGCTTCTTTACCATTTTCCTTCCATCCCATTTTCCCATGTCAGGCTTCACTGCTGCTGGAATCAGCCTGTAATTTCTATTCTGTAGCCTCTTCCCCTTTGGGTGATTACCACTCTCCCCCATGTAATTACCAGCCTCCCTAAATAGAATTTTAATGACCGTAAGACATTTCATTGTGTGTCTGGGATTGTTGTATTTAATCATTTGCTATTTTTGAACCTTCTGTGGTTTCCAGGTTGTCACTAGGGGCTGATCACTTATCAATGACTCATTTTCTGTGAAAACTTATTTCATATCTCTGACAACATCATGAGGAAGCAATCTGGGATGCAGAAATGCTGCAACAAAGGTTGGGACCTGTCCTGGGCTCTTCTAAAGGATGTCAACATTATAGTCTTGTAGATAAACATCAGGCCTGTTGGGAATGCTGTATGCATGTAGCTATGCTTGCAGAAACATGAACATGCACATGTTCAATATTCATAGAAATGCCTATGTACACATGTAGCATCTTCTGTGAGTCATTCCTAATATTGGGAAGATCCAGCATTTGTAACTAGGGAAAAAACCCTTTAAAACCCCCAAATTGGCGTCAGAGAAGTCCAAGGAGGCTTACGTGGCTGCCACTAACCAATAGCTTCTGGTTGAGACACTAGACTAAACATAACCTTAGCTTCCCTCTGATATCAAAGCTGTGAGCTAAAAGCTTCCTCTTCCTTCCCTGAAGAATGACCTCAGACCACTTCTTCCCCTTTGTCACAGCTCCATATCTCTTTTCTGGCTTTCCTGGTCCTCAAACACCTCTAATGGGTGCAAGAGAACATGTGAGAATTAATGGTCACAGGTCTTTCATTTTTATACAAGTTTTCACATGTGAAAATTAGTCCCTATCTGGGAACGTACACTCTGTACATGGCACAGATAGGCAGCTTGGTGAACAGTGTTCCATGGAGCATCCTGGGTCCCAAGTCCCAGACCAGCAAATCAAACAGAGGCCAGTGATTCAGAAGGCTTTCTGCTGTTCTCAATAGTGTGGCTCTCTGTATGCTGCTAAAGAGAAGGAAGATCCTGATGTTTGTGTTCATGTTTTTATTATGATACTCCATAACAATGCAGCTTAGCTTGCACAGCTTGGGAGTTTCTATAGATCAACTCAATGGTCTGTGTTTTCTTGTCGTTGACTCCTTTAGCTCTAAAATATGTGCTTCGTACTCATCCATTGTCCTGTAACATTTTCAATATATGTTATTATACTATTTTTAAAAGTGAAGCTTTATTAGAACACAGCCATGGCTCCTCCCTTCCTCTTCTCCTGAGAAGTAAGCTATTATTCCCATGTCTCTCCAGTTGAACTGGCTGAGTTGTTTGCTTTGAGGAGATTACTCAGAGAACAAATGGCATGTCCTCATCTGACCCCTCTCCATTGCCTTCAGTCTTGACTGGGGCTGCAGGAGCTATAGGAACAGCAGTCGTGGTGCAAATGCATCAACCAAGAAGGCCTTGACCTTTTCAGCAAGTGGGCAGGTGTTCTCAGTCTCCACAGACAAAGCCAGGACCTGCTTGTACCCACTGATGATAGGGTGTCATGATAGTTGGGTAACCAACATGCAGACCAACATTGGCGGCATTTCAGACACCCTCTAGGAATCCAGAGTGCAAAGTCTGCTCTGTGATGTCATGCACTTCCAGGCTGTAGATGCTGTCACTGTCTAACACCTGCTGGATGATCAGCCCAAAAAAGAAGGGGAAATGCTCAGTATGTGCCTCAGTGTGGCTTTGCTGGCTCTCACTTTGTCTCTGTCTTTACCAGCACCCAGAAGTTCAGCAGTGCCCCTGGAGATTTGAAAGGAGATGCCTAAAGGCTTGGAAGAAAGAAGTCTTCTTCTTCCACCCAGACCAGTCAGTGTTCTGGGCTGGCACAGTGACCTCACACGGGGTGATGGCACCAGCATGGGCAGCAGCCTGCACTTTACTGTCCAGCAGCATATCCCTGAGGTCAGTGAGGTCTTCATGGGTGAACATAAAGCTCACATTTCCCCAGCTAGGAGGCAGCAGTTTCTCCAGAGCTGGGAAGTTTACAGATGCCCCTGGATAGCAATGTACATCCTCGGCTTCTTTCTCATCAGTACCATAGCCTTTCCTCTCAGGGACATGCCAATCTGCTGATCTGCTTGGAGCCCACATTGTCTGCTCCCACAATGAAGCATTTTGGATAACTGTAACATGAATCTTAAAAGGTCTTATTAATTAAAAACAAACCCAGAGCCAGGTATTGGGGTGAATGCTGCAAGATCAGAGAAACAGAACCAGGTACAGCTAACCTCACCTTGCCAGTTCCTCAGCTGATCTTGTTTACTCAAACTGGAATCCTCTGTGTCCTCATCTGAGTGGATCTCAGTTGAACTGCTGCTAAAAGCTTAACCAGGCCCTAGTTCCTGGTCCTCACACCTTATATACCTTTCTGCTTCCTGCCCTCCCTGCCTGGGATTAAAGGTGTGTGTCACCATGCCTGGTTGTTTCCAGTGTGGCTTTGAACTCACAGAGATACAGATGGATCTCTGCCTTTGGAATGCTAGGATTAAAGGTGTGTGTGCCACCATTTTCTGGCCTCTATATCTAGTGGCTGTTCTGTTCTCTGGCTCCAGATAAGTTTATTAGGGTACACAGTATTTTGGGTAACACAATATCACCACAGATAGCCATCTAAACGATCTTAGGGAAGTAGGTGGACTATCAGGTTGCCCTGTTTTCCCGGGCATCATAGCAGTGTGTTAAGGATTGCCACCTAGGGTTTAAAGATGATGTCACTCTAATGAAGACGCCTGACAAGAGATCTTTTTTATTTGCTCTATGGCAGTTTTCTCTGCCTAATGGTGGATGTGAGTAATTGCAGTGGTGCCTGTAGGATCCTCAACACTTGAGCATACCTGTTCCCCTGTGCCTGTGAGTTCCACATCTGAGGACTTAATCAAGATCAAGAAATTCAGGGAGGAAAGCCATCTGTGATGATCACAGAATTTCTTTCCTTACCATTTATCTCCTGGAAATAGCAGTATGAGGTACTCTCACAGCATTTGCAATGCATTAGATATCATAAATTATCCAGAGATGACTCAGTCTATAGGTATAAATACACAGCTACATGCAAACACTATAGCATTGGATGTAAAGGACCTACATCCTCCTATCTGGGCATCTGATGGGGATCCTGGAGTGACAGATGTCCCCAGGTGACAGATGTCCAGGCTCATGGCCTTTGTGTCAGAGTTTGTTGATCCATGCATTGGCCAGTTGATGGGCAGTTGAGCTGCTTTCCAGTTTGAAGGTACCCCCAACAATTCCTATAGTACCTGTAAATACCTTTCTCTGATACAGTTGCTCAAGATTTTCCTATGGTGTACTCAAGATAGAGAGATTCACAAGTCCAAAGCAATCGAGCCTGCTTACATTCTCCATATCTATGGGTTCTTGATGCTCCACATCACCCTAGCACCCATATGTGGTCAGACATTACTAGTTTTGTGAAGTGCTAACTGACAAATAGAACCTTGCTTTCATTTACTCTCTACTAATTAATGATGGTGAACATTGAACATTTTGTGCATTTGTGGGTTAGTTTGGGGGGGGAGGCAGAGAACTCTGGCTGTTTCTTCTCCTGTGAGTTTCTTGTTACATTTTCAGAGTCTTTATTTAGTTATTTATCCTGTGAACGTTTATAAGAATTCAAGTGGAGTCATGTATGTAAAACTCTAATAAGAAAATACCCAAAGAAACAAACTCTAGGTGAGCTGTGATCTCACCTAGATACACCTGGCGGTAAGAACAATGTCTGGGAACAAGGCCAGAGACCTGCAGAGACCACTACAGCCTGGCAGAGAAAATGCTTCTGCAAGGTCAGATGTCCAGCCTGTCTGGGGAGACTGGCATCACCTGTGACTCATGCAACTGAGGGTGACTGCTTTATATGACCCTTTACAAGTCCCCTTTGCAAACCATTGTCTTCCATTGCTCTGTGGATATGTCCTCCTGAATTTGCCCTGTGTGTGCCTTCTAGGTCAGTCCTCGGAGACTATCCATTTGTTATTTAGGTTGGTAGCCTTTCCATGCCTGAGTTGTAGGACTCCTTTACAGTGTCCTGTTCAGCAGTGTCCCATGGGACCTTCCCCAACCTATGACTACTCACAACATTTTGTCATTGATCATTTTCACCTAGCAGTTTTTTTTATTTTAATCAAATCAACTCCTTCCCCTATAGTGTGTGTCTTTTAAATTTTTAAAATTAAAAATAGATTTTTTTCATACACTATGTTCTGTCTGATTACAGTTTTCCCTCCTCCAACTCCTCCCACTTCTTTCATTCTTAAAAAAACTTTTCCATTTAAGAAAATGAAATGCTTCATGAATTTGCATGCTGTTCTTGCATAGGGTCCACACTCATCTCCTCTGTATCATTCTGTTTTAGTGTATGTGCTGCTAAAGAAAACACCTTTTTTCCTCTGCATCTTATTCAAAAAGCATTTTCTTATCTGGACATTAAACAGGATTTTCCTCTAATGTCTTCAAATCATTCTCTGCTGGATTCTAGTGACAAGCATATTCATTACTTGGGCAGTTTTGTGAGGCAAAGCTTTATGCTCTCTGCTGAGGTCAGGAACTGAGTCAGTGAGTTCCTCAAGGTTCATAGTTGAGAATGACATTATGGAGAGAGATCCATGTCCACAGTAGAGAGAGATTCATGTCTACAATAGAGAGAGATCCATGTTCACAGTAGAGAGAGAGCCATGTCCACAGTGTAGAGATTCATGTCCATAGTAGAGAGAGACTCATGTCCACAGTAGAGAGAGATTCATGTCCACAGTAGAGAGAGATTCATGCCCACAGTAGAGAGAAATCCATGTTCACAGCAGAGACTCATGTCCACAGTAGAGAGAGATTCATGTTCACAGTAGAGAGAGATTCATGTCCACAGTAGAGAGAGATCCATGTCCACAGTAGAGAGAGATTCATGTCCACAGTAGAGAGAGATCCATGTTCACAGCAGAGACTCATGTCCACAGTAGAGAGAGATTCATGTTCACAGTAGAGAGAGATTCATGTCCACAGTAGAGAGAGATCCATGTCCACAGTGGAGAGATCCATGTCCATAGTAGAGAGAGATCCATGTCCACAGTAGAGAGAGATTCATGTCCGCAGTAGAGAGAGATTTATGTCCACAATAGACAGAGATCCATGTTCACAGTAGAGAGAGAGCCATGTCCACAGTAGAGAGAGATTCATGTCCACAGTGGAGAGATTCATGTCCATAGTAGAGAGAGACTCTTGTCCACAGTAGAGACTCATGTCCACAGTAGAGAGAGAGCCATGTCCACAGCAGAGACTCATGCCCACAATTGAGAGAGATCCATATCCACAGTAGAGAGAGATCCATGTCCACAGTAGAGAGAGATTCATGTCCATAGTAGAGAGAGATCCATGTCCACAGCAGATACTCATGTCCACAATAGAGATATCCATGTCTACAGTAGAGAGAGAGATCCATGTCCACAGTAGAGACAGATCCAAGCCCACAGTAGAGAGAGATTCATGTCCACAGTGGAGAGATTCATGTCCATAGTAGAGAGAGACTCTTGTCCACAGTAGAGACTCATGTCCACAGTAGAGAGAGAGCCATGTCCACAGCAGAGACTCATGCCCACAATTGAGAGAGATCCATATCCACAGTAGAGAGAGATCCATGTCCACAGTAGAGAGATTCATGTCCATAGTAGAGAGAGATCCATGTCCACAGCAGATACTCATGTCCACAATAGAGATATCCATGTCTACAGTAGAGAGAGAGAGATCCATGTCCACAGTAGAGACAGATCCATGCCCACAGTAGAAATCTATGTCTACAGTAGAGATCCATGTCCACAGTAGAAGAGATCAATGTTCACAGTAAAGATCTACATTTACAGTAGAGATCTATGTCCACAGTAGCCCAGATCTTGCCTGGGAGTCTTCCTGTAGCCACAGGTTTACTTCTTTTCTTCTAGACAGATTGGACAGGAACTCTCAGTTCACTCCCATTCTCCAATAGAGGGCAGCTCATCTCAGAGAAGGAAGTAGGTTCTGGTCACTTGTTAGGGTCAGAGTATGACTTCCTACCTGTGCCTTCATGGGGCACTTGGTTAGTTTGGGTACCACCTGGGTTCTTGGCATCCCATTACAGGGTACTAACTATACCAGCTTTCTGCCCATGTGGCTTTGGGTCCTGGCAGATGAAGACTCCTCTAGGGAAAGGCAGTGTGCTCCCAGTTAGCTCATGGCAGAACTGCAAAGGCAGCCCCTCAGAAAAGGCCTTTTTCGGTTCATTTTGCTTTTCTTAGAAGTTTGAGGCCTGCCTGTTAGCCTGGTATTCCTGGAATGAAAAGCTCCTGAAAGTGATTTACAGAGAAGATCCACTTTTGAGTTACCAACAGGACTTATGTGGTGGTATTGTGTTCCCTGAAATATTGTGTGTTCCCCAAAATAAACTTATCTGGGGTCAGAGAACAGGACGGCCACAATATTAAACATGAGAATAGGCAGTGGTAGCACACATCTTTAATCCTAGCATTTCAGAGACAGGAATACCTCTGGATCTCTGAGTTCAAAGCCACATTGGAAACAGCCAGGCATGGTGACTCATACCTTTAATCCCAGAAAGAGAGCCTTTAATCCCAGGGAGTGACAGCAGAAAGTAGGAAGATATATAAGGCGTGAAGACCAGAAACTAGCAGCATTTGGCTGGTTAAGCATTTGGCTAGTTAGGCATTTGGCTGGTTAAGCTTTTAGGCTTTGGAGCACCACAGTTCAGCTGAGATCTATTTGGATGAGGACTCAGAAGCTTGCAGTCTAAGGAAACTAGACCAGCTGATGAATTGGCGAGGTGAGGAACCTGTGGCATGTTCTGTCTCTCTGATCTTCCAGCATTCACCCCAATAACTGGCCCCGGGTTTGATTTTATTAATAAGTACCTTTAAGATTCATGCTACAGACTTGGGTCCCTGAGAGCTGGGCTCTAGGCTGGTTCTCCATAACTCTGCCAGGATGTAGAAGTGACCATGTCGGTGTTCATCTGACTTTGACAACTTATGACTTGCAATGAACATCACATACTCAAGTGGTCAGCCCCACTACTTGGTTATTTTTGCTCACAGGACCTAAATCCAACATTTCCTCTGGTAGGCTCATATCCAAGCCTTTCCCTCAAACTGTAATGTGCCCACTTGGATACTTCATGTTATAAAGAAAGCCACCATTTGACCTTCTAGGTCTCAGCTCACCAAATTCCCTCAAATTGTACTTGAACTATCAGGTGAAGATATTCTTAGGAGACAGTTGTGTGATCCCACCTCCCCAGAGCTACCAGACTACTAGAATGGAAGGAATTGGAATTTCATAGGCATCTCATGATGGGGAATGAAAAAGCTGGGCCATGAGGTCTGGCAAATAAGGGGCTTGTTCCCCAGAAAGAGTCCATGCAGATCTCATACCTCATCAGAGCAGCTTGCAGGAGAGGCAGGGGCTGATATGAAGATGAGTCAGTCATCAGTTGGTCCATGCCTTGACTAGGACTGCTCAGCTATGCATACCCTTGAGCTACGCTTAGACCTAAACCTCATGCCAGGGCATGGAAGACAAGTTGGGGCTCAGCAAACCTCTCTGTGATCACTTGCATGAATTCCCTTTCTCTACTTTTGACTATTTGATCTTTTTAACTGGTCTATTGCAGCAAGGCAGCTAAGTCTAACCTGTTAGGAATGCCATGGCCTGGGCTCTCACTCCAACAACCCTGGCATCAGTCACCCCAGGGAAAATGACATTTGGTGTGTCATCCACTCACAACAAGCTGGTCTTAGATAGGGAGACAAGGTCCAATGGTTGGAACAGCAGCTGAAGGCATTTTATTGCAAAGACTACTCAGCCCCGGTCACTATTAACTGCCTTTTGTCTTTATTTAACGAACAAAAAATGAACGTTTGGACTCCCCAAAATGCTGAACCTTGTTAAGTCTCTCTCCACTTGTGCACCTTGGAGTTCTTAGATTTCTGCTAGCTATCAGGGCATCTGAGAATGACAAGGAAGGCTATTGGTGAAATTATTAAGGCCACTCCACATAGTTAAAAGGGAGGTTTATTTTGTGGCGTAACTTACAAATGAAGGGATAGGTAGATTGTAGGGTCTGGCAAAGGTATGGTGCAGTCCAGCAGTGTTCTCTGGAGAACTCTGTTCGGTCTACCTCCAGTGTCCAGGGTCTGGGCACCAAGAGATCCTCCTCCTTTGGATCCTGGGTCTAGAGCATCCTCTCTAGGCCCTGCCTTGTGGGTGTGACCATTACCGAAGCCTCAATGGGGGTTGGAACTTCCAGGCCAATGCTGGAATGGCTACCCTCTACAGAAGGCTGAAGTGTGTTTGTCTTTGAGGCTTTTCTGAGCAGCTGGGTTCTGTTAAGCCATTTGGGACACAGAAACAAGGGTGCTCAGGAGAACGCAACTATGATTTATGTAGCCATGGAGAACAGTAAGTGTGCATTTTCTTGGCATCTCCTAGGGAGACTTCTAAGTGATCAGTCCCTTATAAACTCATGGTGATGAGTTATCCAAAAAGTGCACTTTGCATTAATATAATTGCTCTTTGTGTCATTTTGTGTCTAAAGCAGCATGGGGACAAAGTTAATCTGTCCTTGCAGGGGAAAATTCTCCTTATAAGATTTGCAAAATGAGACAGCTCTTGAAAATCCTGTAATGAGTTTATTTTTTATAAGGAATATTATCAATTGCAGGTGACAAATGTGGGATTAGTGTTAAGGCTATTACACACGTGGAATGGTGGCTATGTGTGGAGTCCAAGGTCTTTATGTTGTATTTCCTTTTTCTTGATGGGAATTCAAAAGATGCAATCCTCATAAACTTCCAGGATCAGGGCACATTTGACTCTGTGTACAGTAGTAAAAAGGCAATGTTGTTATATCTTACCCAGAAGATAGACAGCTAATGTCTTTCACTTAAAGGATGATTAAATTGTTAAAATGCTCAGAGAACATCTAAACTGATTTTTGCTAGGTAGATTTAAAACATCTCTTTTTATATAGGTATTTTTGTATGGTTTCTGGGCTCTGCTCCATATAAAATACACATATTTTGTCAATGTTAAGGAGTGCTAATTTTATTATTGGATAGTAAGGCTGTGCTAAGATTAATTCTAATGATAAGATAGCATATCACTAAGAGACAATACATTTTGTTATAAATAATGCTACAAGATCAGATAATTTAATATCTGAGTTGGTGTATGTGTACCTTGTACAGTTATCTAGATTGTATGTTTTATTAAGCTGTTTATGTTTTTGACTGATTTTTGCTACCCAGAAAACTGTTTCCTAGCAAAGTTAGGGTTCACTTCCATACCTACTTATGTTAAAGTCTTTCAAATGGCCACTTTATAATTAACTGTTTTAAGATGATTTTCCTGCCAGAAATTATGTCTATTGTATATATAAACTTTGTACACATGTAAAAGTTTTCAGAGTTAGGGATTGAAGAAATGGCTCAGATATTAAGAGCACTGGCTGCTCTTCCAGAGGGCCCAGGTTCAATCCCAGCACCCATATGGTAACCCCAACCATCTGTAACTCCAGTTCCAGGGAATCAGATCCCCTCTTCAGGCCTCCTCAAGAACTGCATACATGTGGTATGTATATACACAAGTAGGCAAAACACTAATTCAATTTTTTTAAGTTTACAGTTATATGTATATTCCTAATAGATATAAAGTGACCAATAAGTGCTCTTGTTTATATAGCATACATTATGTCTGGATTGTGAATGTATAAAATGGCCAGTGAAATTATTCTGCCATTTCTAGTCATTGCTATTCAGATAAAAAAAATAAAATAGCCCCCACATTTAGATAATTCTTCTAGTTAAGATCTGACAGAAGGTCTTATATGTGGGGCTCAAGGGGAAACTGAGGCAGAGTGTTGGGGGTATGAAGTCTATTAGAAGAGTTATTAATGCTGTGGACAGACAGACAACAGCAGAGCAAGAACTCTGAGAAGAGTTCAGGCCTCAGAGTCAGAAATAGACAGTATGGTGGGGCCCTCATGAGAATCAGGCCCAGGGGAGGGGGTCCTTCTTATAGACCCAGGAGGAAGAGGGGGCATTTCGTGGTGGGGACCTGCAGCCAGGTTCTCTGATCCCTAGGCAGAAGGCAGGATGGGGAGCATGATGGAGGGCCATTAAATCCTGACACGACACCTGAAGTCTGTCAGCTGGAGATCCACAGACAGCGTCTCAGTAGGAGGCCTGTGGGTGTCTGTAAGGAGATTGGCTGCAGCGGGAGTGCTGCTGTGGCCTCAGCCATAACCTGTTCTCTTCTCACATCACACCCGGACACTGAGTGCCATGGCTGAATTAATACTTTGCTGTTGTATGTGTGGTGTGCACTTGAACACCAGGAAACAGACTGTCATTGGTACTATTTCCCCAAATTGACAGAAGTGCTAAGAGTTATTTGACTCACTCAAGAAGTCTCAGAGGAAAAGAATTTTAGTATGTTTCCTAAAATCATTCTTGCGATATTTTGGTGAAGAATGTGGCTGCCTTTTGCCTTTGTCTGAAGAGTTTGCCTGAGACTACAGTGAAGAGTTTCAAATTAATTCTGTTGGCAAAAGAAATCTCAAAACAGCCTAACATAGACTCTGTCACGTGGTTTTAGTGGTAACTCTAATGAAAATTTATAATGAAAGGAAGCAAACTGAGCAGGGTAAATTGCAACATGAAAATTTTGAGGAGAAAAAGAGGAAGTGGAATGGAGCTAAGTCCTGTGTTCAAGGAGATAAGTGGATTAAGAAATGGAATCAAGGAAGTGGTGACCCCAGGGCAAGACCCCACCCAGTTAAGTTTCCAACTTGTGAAAAGGAACTAAAGAGGGCTGGAGAGATGGCTCAGTGGTTAAGAGCACCGACTGCTCTTCCAGAGGTCCTGAGTTCAATTCCCAGCAACCACATGGGGGCTCACAACCACTTGTAATAAGATCTGGTGCCCTCTTCTGGCCTGCAGGGACACATGCAAATATTGTATACATAATAAATAAATAAATCTTTGGGAAAAAAAAAAGAAAAGGAACTAAAGAAAGCTTAGAGCTGGGTACGGTAGGGCACATCTTTAATCCCAACACTAGGAAGGCAGAGGCTGGTGGATATCTGAATTTGAGGCCAACCTGGCCTACAGAGCAAGTATCAGGATAGCCAAGCTTAGGCAGTGAAGGAATCATGGAAAACAGAAAGTTGGTGAAGATGTGACTGAACGAGGGGGCCATGTTCCAGCCCCAGTAAGCAGCAGCACTTGGTTCTGCTTTAGAGTTGAGAATAGAATAGAAGAAAGGGGTTATAGAATAAAGCCACTGAGGCCTGGCATGTGTCTGAATGGAGGCCCAGTAGAGAGGCCATTATGTGAAGCTGTGAAGGTGAAGCCTGAATTGCCTTAGAGAACCCAAGATGTTAGAGATGCCCAAGATGTTAGAGATGCAGCGTCGAGAAGGAATGCTGCCTTGCTCACTCAGCCAGTCAGAAAGAACTGGGCCCACAGCAGCCTCAGTCTCTCTGCTGTGATCTCTAAGCAAGTACAGAAGCATCCCAAGCTCTCCTGCAAACCAGAGTCCCCAAGGGTGTCTCTTAGGACCTGGAGGAGGGGGTAGAATGAGCTGTAGCTTTGGCACACACTCAGCAGGAAACAGAATAATAATGAATACTTTTAAATTGAACCTAATTGCAACATGGAAAATAATACCATTTGAAAATGCAAATGTCTAACACTTCCCCCCATGCATTCTCCTCTCTTTCTTTTCTTCTTTCTGGCTCAGAAGCAGCTCTTCACCCCCTGAGCTTCCTGAACTCCCCTCACTCCACCCAATCGCATGTGCTGCTCATGCTGGACCTTCACAGTAATCTGTATGGACAGGAGCGCTCCCACGGTTAGTAGAATCAAAGGTGTCCTGGCAGTGGGGCTTGGAGTAGGCCACAGCTGTCCTTGTAAGAGGATATGGGAGCAGGCTTGGGAAGACATGTTGGTGGAGAGAGAGAGAGCACACAAGGGAGAGGAATGCCCCTTCCATTGCCTTCCCTGGCCTGAGATTGCATCTCCTATTTTGTAAAACAGGACACCTTCACCCAGATGCTTCTGACTGGAATTAATAGAATACTCAGCAGCAGTACCCTAAACACCGGGGTTCACTACCTTCCCACCTGCAAGAAGTCTGAAGGCCAATGGTATAAACAGGAAAACAATTTTAAAAAAGAGATTAAGTATAGAATAGCTGGGCAGCCCCAGACCCACAGTAAATGCAGAAAGGGTCTGAAGTTTCCCTGTGGATGGTAACATTGATAGACAGGTAAGAGAAGCAATGGGTATAAAATGGAGGTAGGAACTAACAGTCTGTCTTAATTCAGTCTGGTTCCATCTAACGATTGGCCATGTGTGACTCATGCTTGGCTAATGTGATTAGCTGAGACTCTCCATAAAAGCAAACTGCCAGTACTTCAGCTTGTTTTCTGATCAAGTTAGGTTGTAGTTCACAGAAGAAGGATAGAATCCATCCATCTAGAGGCTCTCTAGAAGGCTGCCACTTGATTTGACAGTGTTTGCAGACTTGGTTTCTTACTGTGCTGTGTTGGGGGCAGTAGTCACTGTTCTCCAGCCTCATGGGAGGGCAGACAGGTCACCAACAGGAAGCAAGCACATTCACTCTCTCTTCTGCTGCTTTCACATAGTACTGTAATTATGAACAGTTGGTGCAACCAGCCTCCAGTGCCGTGAGAACTGTTATTAATTATTACTGTATAATTTGAATAAAAGAGTCAATCCCAAATCTTGGGGTGTCTCTAGTAAAAGTTAGTAGTTGAAATCATTCTAAGGAGACAGAAATCTGAGTTTATGATAGGACTTCCCAGACCTAAAACTGGTTATATCTTAACAATTTTAGATTCAATAGCAATACAGCAATCAAATTGATCATCCCTAGTTAATAGTCTTTCCTTTTTTGAAGTAAGACATTCTATTGTTTGGGGATCTAGAAGTTTGTGTTTAAAATACACTTACCAGCTGGTTGTGGTGGCGAAGGCTGGTAGGGTTTGCTGAAAATAGTTACCACTTCTCCTCATCCCTGGTGAAGTTTCATTTAGGAGATTTAAAATGAGGCTCTGTCAGTCTGAAAACTTGATTTCCCATCCAAATTGTACTGAAAAATGAGAAAATCACTTTATGAGGGTAATGAAAATCTGTATCTTTTAAACACGAAGATTTGGTTCAAGTACAAGAGATCTGGGCAAACCAACAGCCGTGACAAAAATGTGGCTTTCATCATGCTTGATAATGTAGAAACTTATGAGTCAGTAAGGGAACTCAAAGCTACACAAAATCTCCAGTTCCCAGGACTCGGAACAAGTTTCTGTTGTGTATAAGCACTCTGTTTAGGTGTCTTGTGACAGCTGCCTGAACTGACAGACAGGACAACCCCTGCCTACTGCTCCGCCAGAACTGTATACCTGGGACGTTGTAGCCCTATACATCGCTCCAATCAGGCCAGCATATCTGTGGGGCTCAAGCGTTGCCTGTCACCTCAGTGAGGATTGAGTGCCCAGGATGCTCTGGCTCTGTCCAGTGCCCAGAAGACTTCATACTCACAAGGCTTCTGCCCTGCCTGTCACTGTGGGAAGGTCAGGGTGTTTGTCCAGCCTCTAGCCTCACATGATGCCCCATGAGGTCAGAATGAAGTAAGTGCATCAGTCCACTCAGGATCTGGATGAGGTAGGTGCCTCCCACCTCTGTCTATAATGATAGTTCAACATGCCTCACTCTACCTCTGTTGGGCCTGCAGGCACTCTGGGCATCAGAGCTAGTTTGGCCTGTCAGAGGACCATAGAGAGAAAGTAGAGTTGGTGAAAATAAAACTCGGAAGGACCTGGATTAGAGTCTGGTGCCCCAACTGCCATTATCACACAGGAAAGAGCACCATAATGCTACAACCTCGTTCCCCTTGAATAAGACAAACACTTGCTTTGAAAGGAAAAAGAGTTGTGGTGGTATTGTGTTCCCCAAAATATTGTGCACCCTAATAAACTTATTTGAGGTCAGAGAACAGAACAGCTACTAGATACAGAGGCCAGAAAATGGTGGCACACATGCCTTAAATCCCAGGAAGTGAGCCTTTAATCCCAGGGAGTGATGGCAGAAAGCAGAAAAATATATAAGGCGTGAAGACCAGAAACTAGAAGCTTTTGGCTGATTAAGCTTTCAGGCTTTCGAGAAGCAGTTCAGTTGAGATTCATTCAGATGAGGACTCAGAGGCTTGTAGTCTGAAGAAACAGCATCCTCTGAGGAACTGGCGAGGTGAGGAAGCTGTGGCTTGCTCTGCTTCTCTGATCTTCCAGCATTCACCCCAATACCAGGCCCTGGGTTTGTTTTTATTAATAAGACCATTTAAGATTCATGCTACCGAGAGTATAATAAATAAATATTGAAGAAATAAAAGAACTCAACCAATAACTTCTCTATACATGTACAAGTCCTGGTGCAAAAATACAAGTAATGTGAGAAGCCAAGGTAACTATAACTTCCCAAAAGTCAATAATCTTACAGTAATGGCAATGAGAGTTATTCAGATAGAAAAAAAATCTAAGAAATTAAAAGAACTAAAAAAGAATGACTCTTAGTAAAGAGTAAAGACCACCAACCTAATTTGTGGTACACACTTTACTGAGCGAGCTTTACTTGCTGTCTCCCTAAAGCAGGAATCGAGAGGACGGTGATGAGGAAGCTTTTCAGGCCTCTTTTATGGGAAAAAGTGCAGGTGGGGTATTTCCAGAGTAGTTTGGTCCTTCACAGGAACTGCTGTAGTCACTAAGGCCTGCAGGCAGGCTGGCTACCCTGAAGCTACTGAAGCCAGTCTTTTGTTCAATATAGGGCTACTGACTTTTCCCGAAGCCCCAGGGTTTGGGTCGGGACTCCAGTAGCAATATCCTTTCTTTCATGAACATGAACATGATGCAAGGGCTTGGTAACATTGGGAGAGTTAAGGCGGGAGCCTTCACAAGAGCCTCCGTTAAGCTTTTAAAAGACTGTTCAGGTTCTTCAGTCCATTCCAAGGGGTCTTGCCTCCACTGTGACTGAATACAAAGGCCTGGCAATTTCAGCAAACCAGGTATCTAGAGATGGCAATACCTGACACACGGCCCCCAAGAGTTCTCTAACTTGCTTCTTTGTGATTAGAGTGAGGATTCTCATTATGGCTTCTTGCAGGCTTTTGACTACTTACTCAAATCACCCAAATAGGTGATCTGAGGTGTACAAAGCTGAGCTTTCTTTTTAGAGTCCCAGCAGCCTAATTGAGCCAGAATCCTTAAGAATCCTTGAATAGCCTCTAAACTGCTCTCCTTATCCTTGGCAGCCAATAATAAGTTATCAATGTATTGGAGTAAGGTAACTGTTGGTTACTTCTGTGGAAACTAAGAGCCCCATCAAAGATGGTGGGGGAAATCTGGAATTCTCTTACCCTAAGGTAATTGGGTCCAGGTCATTTGTCCTGATATCCCCAGTTCAAGATTGGCCCATTCAATGCAAAGATGGGATGACTTAGGTTTTACAGAGGAATGGATCTTTTAAATCCAGCACAGTATGGACCTTATGCCCAGGGAGCAGCACGCTCAGCAGAGGGTAGGGATTAGTAATAGTTGGGTGAACAGTTTCTATCCACTTGTCCACATCCCTTGAATCCTCTACCCATCTGTAGTCTTGGGCTCCCTGGTTTTGAACTGGGAATAAAGGAGTATTGCAGGTTGACTGGTACAGAGTGAGCATGCCTACCTCGAGGAGGCATCTGATGCAGAAATTGATCCCTTCTCTGGCCTCTGAGCTAATATGGTACTGTTTAACCCAGATGGTCATGGCTCCTGAGGTCATTTGTACTATGATCGGGGGCATATGCTTGGCCAGGTCTGGGGATATCTTCAGACCAGACAGTAGGAACATCTTATATCAGTTTTTCCTTTAGTTCTCTCTAGGTCCTGGGTTGGGCTTTGGAAGAGGAGCTATTCCCAGCTCAAGGGGCAGGTGCTGGTCAGGGCTGTGGCTAGATTCCCTATTTGCAGCTTGAGCATCTCTCCTAAGAAGGAAATAGGTGTTTGGAGCTTGCTTTTTCAGAAGGTTTCTCCCCAGCAAGGGAAATGGACATCCAGGAATAACAATGAGAGAATGAGTCACAGTTCCTTCCCCTAAGTCAACAGTCCATTTTGTAGTCTAACCATCTCTTCTAATTTCTCCTGTTGTCCCTTACACCTTCATTGGTGTGTGTGTGTGTGTGTGTGTGTGTGTGTGTGTGTGTGTGTGTGTGTGTGTGTGTAAGGGGTCCCAGGGGTTTCTGTAACAGTGAAAATGAAGCTCCTGAGTCTGTCAGGTTTACAGGCTGACCGCCAATTGAGAAGGTTACCATAGGCTCCTGGGAGCCTAATTTCAAGGAGCCTTCACCCGCTAATCTTCCAGAGTCAGAACTGGTTTGGGCTGAGGAATGCCCACCTGTGGCTGGGGAGGGTCTACCCATTTCTGTTGGAGGCATTCATTTTTTTTCAGTGACCCAGTTTCTTGTAATAAGCACATTTCCCTTTTCGAAGGGACTTTCTCTCTTTGTTGTATGTGGCTTTCCCGGTGTGTATAGTGCAGCCACTGTGACCCAATTTGATTTTTTAAATGAGCAGATCTAATATGCAGATCTTCTTTGCTTTCTCTATTGTCAAACATTTTGGTGGGGAGCTATCTCCAATAATTCTGACCTATTCTTCCCTGCAAACCCATCCATCTTTTGGATTTTCTTACATATATCTGAGGCAGACTGGGCTACAAAGGCAGGTTAATCACTTTAAGTTTGCTGGGCCCTCCAGATCTATAGGAGTAGATAGACCCACTGAAGGTGATTCATCTGAGCTTTAGTTCATATCAGCTCCTTTAGACCAATCAGTAGGTTTGTGGACTGCTTGCTTAAGACCTTCCAGTAGAACCTGGTGGTACTCACCGAGTGACTTCCTACCCTCTGCCATCCCAGAGTCCCATCTTGGTCTCCTTTTGGGTAGTACTTGGTCAACTGCCACCATTCTCTGGTCATTATCAAGAGCTCTTAACCCAAGCAACTCCTTAGCTGCTTCTGCTAGGATTCACCACCTTTCTTCTGTAGAAAGAGTGTACAGCAGAGAATCTGCTGGCAGTCATGGAGGTGACTAAATCAGTCGGGGCAGTTAGAGAACTGGGGTCTGTGCTGGAAGGGGCTTCTGAGTTTTCCGGTTGTAGAGCTCTGTTGTAGAAAACAGAGCATATATGTATTGGTCTTCAGGGACCTGGTGGGAGGAAGCCCAGGAGCCAGGGTTGCATTAGGAATAGAAATGGAAACAGAAGCTGCAGGTTGGTGTGTGTGTGTGGGTGGGGGGGCTGAGTCTGTTTGCTCATAACAGCAGCCCTGACAGGTATGGAGAGGAGAAAAAAATGGAAGGTGGATCCACTGGGGGAGTAGTTGAGTGGGGTGGTTGTGGGAGAGGCTGAGGGGAGGGAAGGAAAGGAGGAGGAGAAGGCAGGGGGTTCAGGAGAGGTAGGGACAGAGAAGGATAATGGGGAGTGTACAGGGGAAGAAGAGGGTCCTCTGGAGAGTCCTGCAAGACAGGACTTTTGGAGGGCTTCTGGTCCCCAGTCAGGGGTCTCTGGGGGTCTCTTTTGTCCTGACCAAAGCATGGCCACCCTTCCCATTCTACACCATATTGTCAACTTTCCCTAACCTATGCAGATCTTGTCTACTGGATCTGGGATCTAAGGGCCTGAAAGAATGGGGTGGACCACAGTCTAATGCTTCAGACCACAGTCTAATGCTGCAGACCAGTCTAATGCTGCAGACCACAGTCTAATGCTGCAGACTACAGTCCAAGGCTGCAGACCACAGTCTAATGCTTCAGACCACAGTCTAAGGCTGCAGACCACAGTCTAATGCTGCAGACCACAGTCTAAGGCTGCAGACCACAGTCTAATGCTGCAGACCACAGTCTAAGGCTGCAGACCACAGTCTAAGGCTGCAGACCACAGTCTAATGCTTCAGACCACAGTCTAAGGCTGCAGACCACAGTCTAAGGCTGCAGACCACAGTCTAATGCTGCAGACTACAGTCTAATGCTGCAGACCACAGTCTAAGGCTGCAGACCACAGTCTAAGGCTGCAGACTACAGTCTAATGCTGCAGACAAACTTACTTCAGTTTCTGTGGACTTTATACACAGATGAAACAAAGCAGTGATCCGAGGAGGGTTGTTTGAGTTCAGAAAAACATAATCATAAAAACATGAAAATAAATGTCAGTAAACACATCCACCAAGAATAAACATGTCTTATAAATTGAATGTAAATGTTTGTCACAGGAAGCATGAAATCATGTCCAAGAACAATCCACCTGAGGTAAAAGGCCCTCTGCCTATGGTGATATTTTATTTGTACTGAAATGTGATTTTATTTGTATGTTAATAAATAAAGTTGCCTGGGGGTCAGAGGTAATAGCAAGCCATAGCAGAAGCCAGGTGGTGGTGGCACACACCTTTAATCCTGATCACATGACAAGCAGATCTCTGTGTGTTCAAGGATACAGCCAGCATGGATGGATACAGCCTTTAATCTCCATACCAACTATAGAGACCTGGAGGTCTATACAGACAGGCAGTGATGAGGAGGTCATGTGGTTGGGTTTACAACCAATGAGAAGGCAGAACAGAAAGTCTATAAAAAAAAAAAACACAGACACAAAGGAAGTAGGCCTCTTTCTGAGGGGAAGGACAGCAGCGAAAGATAAGAAGGTGGTTTTAGTCTCAGCTCTTAGCTAGTGCTCTGACCTCTTGGCTTTTAACTCTGCATTTGGCTCTGTGTTTCTTATTTAATAAGACTGTTACATCTACACCTGCCTTTTCCCCTGGAGCCTCTCTCACAGTTCCCCAAAGTTCACTATGAGTCTTTTTTTTTTTTTTTTTTTTTTTGACCATGTTCTGACGCCATAGAAAACTTTATCCATGGCATAGGATTAAAAGTTGCCTCTGCCCAGGGTGGAATACACCTGTCTTAGTTAGGATTTCTGTTTCTGTGACCCTTCACCATGACTACAGCAACTCTTACAAAGGAAAATATTTAACTGTGGTGGCTCATTTACAGTTTCAGAGGTTGAGTCCATTAGCATCATGGTGGGACATGGCAGCATGCAGGCAGACATGGTGCTGGAGGAGCTGAGAATTCTAGATCTGGATCTGCAGACAGTAAAAGCAACTGTGTGTCACACTGGGCATGGCTTGAGCATAGGACAATCCAAAGCCCACTCTCCACGGTGACACACTTCATCCAACAAGGCCAAACCTACTCCAACAAAGTCATACCTCTTCATAGTAACTCCCTATGATGGCCATTTTCTTTCAAACCACCTCATTCCACTCCCTGACCCCCAAAGGCTTGTAGACATATCATAATGAAAAAAACGCATTCAGTTCAACTTCAAAAGTTCCTGTAGTCAGTCTGTAACAGTCTCAAACTTATCTAAAAGCCTAAAGTTCAAAGTCTCTTCTGAGATTCATGCAATCTCTTAACTGTAATTCCCTGTAAAATCAAAAGCAAAAAGCAAATAATATACTTTGAATATATAATGGCACAGGATATACATTACCATCCCAAAATGTAAGGAAGGGAGCGTAGTGGGGAAATATTGGGTCAAAGCAAGACAACAAATCAGCCAGGCAAACTCCAGACTCTGCATCTCCATGTCTGATGTCAAAACGCTCTTTAGATCTCCAATTATGTTCAACTTCGTTGACTGCAACACATTTCTTTCTCTTGGGCTGGTTCCACTCCCTATTAGCAATTCTCCTCAGCAGGTGGGCATCACATGACTCTGGCATCTCCAACATCTTGGGGTCTCCAAGGCAATCCAGGCTTCAACTTCACAGCTTCACACAATGGGCTCTCTAGGCCACCATTCAGGGACATGCCTGACATGTGGCCGGCCTCAGCAGCTTTCCTTCATTGCAGAAGAATACTCAATAATCCCTTTCTTCTATCCTTGACTCTAAAGCCAGAATCATATGGCTGAAGCTGCCAAGTTCTGCTGCTTGCTGGGGCTGGAACATGGCCCCCTCATTCAATTACATCTTCACCAGCTTTCTGTTTTCAATGGTTTCCTTCACTGCCTAAGCTTGACTGTCTTGGAACTCACTCTGAGCCTCAAGCTCAGAGACTAGCCAGTCTCTGCCTCTGGAGTGCTGGGACTAGAGGTGTACACCACCACACCTAGCTCTTTTCTTCAATCCCTTTACACAGTTGGAAGCCTAGCTGGGTGGGGTCTTGCCCTGAGGTCTCCACTCCTTTTATCCCATTTCTTAATCTGTTTATCTCCTTGAACACAGGACTTAGCTCCTTTCCACTTCCTTGTGCTTCTTTTCTCCTCAAATTGTATATTTTGTATCTTTATTTTCTTAGCTCGTTCCTTTTCATTATAAATCTTCATCAGAGTTGCCACTCAAAACCACAGGACAGAGTTTATACTAGGCTGTTTTGACATTTCCTCTGCCAACAGAATTAATCCAAATCTCTTCACTTTAGTCTCAGGAAGACTCTTAGGACAAGGGCAATAAGCAACCATTTTCTTCACCAAAATATCACAAGAATGATCTCTAGGCCACACACTAGCATTCTTCTCCTTCACAGTTCAAATCACCCTCAGCAACACTGTCTTCCATGTTCCTACTAGGATGGCCCATTAAGCCCCCATTTAAAGTGTTCAACTGCTCTTCTATTCCACATTCCCAAAGTTTATATTCCTCTAAACAAAAACATGGTCAGGCCTATGATGGAAATATCCCAGTCCCTGGTACCAATTTTTGTCTTAGTTAGGGTTTCTATTGCTGTGAAAAGACACCATGACCACAGCAACTCTTATAAAGGAAAACATTTAATTGGGGCTGGCTTACAGGTTCAGAGGTTTACTCCATCTTCATGATGGGACATGATGGAATGTAGGCAGATATGTTGCTGGAAAAAAACTAAGAGTTCTACATCTTGATCTGCAGGCAGCAAAAGCAACTGTGTCACACTGGGCATAGCTTGAGCATAGGAGACCTCAAAACCACCATCCACAGTGACACACTTCCACCGACAAAACCACACCTACTCCATCAAAGCCATACTTCCTAATAGTGCCACTCCCTATGGGGCCATTTTCTTTTAAACTACCACACTACCCAATCTGGTCTGGGTGGCCAGGATTACCAAGGGTGGTGTTGGCTGCTGCCCATGCTACTTTGGGGTCATAAGTGCCCTCCAGGAGCCATTTGACCACCAAATGTAGGTCATTCCAGACCACAGAAGGATCAGAGGCAATCCTTGGTGATAGGGTAATTATAATTCTGCTTAATGATAGAAGAGTAAAGTTTGTCAAATTTTCTTAAAACACAGCTTAAAAGGGTGCCAGGCTTACTAGTCTTATTATCCATTCAGTCTGTCCATTCCATCACCCCAAATTCAGACCACAGAAAATATACAACAAGGAAACAAAAGAGACAAATGTAGTAAGAGTTCCCCTGGAGCTCTGCAGCTGGTTTGATTCTGGAGTGTTAGCACCTGGGTCTTGATCTGCCGTTTGTGACTGCTACCTTCTGTTTGAATTATGGAAATCCTTTCTGAGTGCTTCCTAAAAGGTTCGAAGCCTATGCAAAACTTGGTCGCAGAAGTTCTGTGGCTGAGAATTGCTTTGGCATTTGTCTCCTTTGTAGAGCTTCAGATAAGAGGTTTTGGTAAGCAGAAATTGACTTGCTAAGGTGGAAATTGTGTAACAATAAAAAAGCCTTTTGCAAAGCCACAGACAGACAGTTCACCAGAAGCTGACTCCCTTGTAACTGTAAAGATTAAAAATCATCCTAGAGTGACCCTGTTTCTTCCATGGGCCTATGTCGACTGACACAGCACATGACCTGATACAGCAGATGAACAAAACACAGAACAAGACACAGGGGACCAATAATCAGGCACCAAAAAACTAAACAGGAAGTGTTATTGACCTGGAATTCATGTGCCTTGCATGGCACCTCACTGCCCCCAAATGAGATCCCACCAGAACCAGTATCAGATGTCACAGAAGGAGACACCTTACTATGACCTACCAATGGAGACCTCCTCAGACAGATATTTGCTGATTTCTTTTTGTCTTGGCCATTTGCCTGGGTAGTCTGTAGATCTGAAAGCATATACCTGGATCTTGGAACTTCCTCAAGGTGTGTACCCCAAAGGAAGTAGCACTTTGGGTCCCAGATTCCCTGGGGGAAGGGTCCCCAAAGTCAGGTTGGGGTCTTATCTCACTGGAGCCTCCAGATGTTAATCCCACCAACTGAGAGTAAAGACTACCACCCCAATTTTTGGGGAATTGAGCAAGCTTTACTTTTGTACAGGGCTGTCTCCCTAAAGCAGAATTTAAGAGAACAGTGATGGGGGAACTTTTTAGGTCTCTTTTGTAGGAAAAAAGTTCAGGCTGGGGATTTCCAGAGAAATTTGGTAATGTAAGGACTTGGCAAGTGAATTATAAAAGCAGACAGCACATAAGATTATTTGACAGACCATCTTGACAGAATATCATAATTCCTTGGCAGAATATCTTATCTTATGAGGGTAGAGTTCATGGAAGAGTCAAATTCCACAAGATAGGGAACATGTCATATTCCAGGAATAGATTAATCTCTGGTCAAACTTAAGTTTTTCAGTAAATAGAAATGAACTTATTTTGACCTTGTAATAAGATGGCTTCTAATCTTAAAATGGGATTAGACAGGCCTATTAGTTAAAAAAAAAAAATCAAAGAAAAAAAAACCACTGAATGAGCTACAAGAGAACATAAATAGCTAATGAAATAAGTAAGTCAATATGAGATATGAAAGAACTCAATAAGGAGCTAGAAATAAAAAAGAAAAACCAAGCTGAAATACTGAAAATATGTTATAAAAAGCTCAGTAATAGAACGGATGAAGGAGAAGACAAAATATTTGAGCTTGAAGATAAGGTTGAAGAACAAGTATAAATATAAATTAATTAGGAGATAGTACTTAGAACTTTCCAGATTGAGTACTATTAAAAGGCCATATTTAAAAATTATGGGATAAAAAATGATGAAGAATTCTATTATAAAGGCATAAAAATAATTTCAACAAAATTGAAGAAATACCCCCTAAATGAGGGGAAAGGATGCCAATCCAGATACAGGAGTCATTTAGAAAACCAAATAGACAAGACCAGAAAAGAGCTTCCCTTTGCCATATTTTAACTAAACTGCTAAACACACAGAACAAAGACAGGGTTTTGAAATAAAGAAACACAAAGCTACATATGAAGGTAGGTCCCTCAGATTAGCAACAGATTTCTCAACAGAAACATCAAAAGCCAGGCGAGTTGGGGATGATGCTTTTCAACTTTTAAAAAACAGCAACTGCCAACCCAGATTACTGCACTCAACAAACTATTTGTTGTAAGTGGAAGAGAAAGCAAAACCTGCTATGATAAAAGCTAGTTTAAGGATTCTGTGCCTAGTAAGTCAGCTCTCCAGAGGATGCAGAAGAAATTCCTTGGGCCGAAGAGAAAGACAAACACATCCATGAGGCACAGAGAGGAATTAACCACTCTTGAATAATAAAGAAGCAAGAGAGGAATAGGAGAAACACTAAACACTGAACATCAACAAAATGATAGGACATGATGATGTAATGACACACCTTTCAATAGTAACTGATTGGTAAAGGTGGGGGGTTTGAATGAAAATGGCCCCATAGGCTTATAGAGAGCGGCACTATTAGGAGGTGTGGCCTTGTTGGAGTAGGTGTGGCCTTGGAGAAAGTGTGTCACTGGGGATGGGCTTTGAGGTTTCAGATGCTCAAGCCAGGCCTGGTTTCTCTCTCTATTGCCTGCCTGTCCGGATGTAGAACTCTCAGTTCCTTCTCCAGCACCATGTCGGCCTGTGTGCTGTTGTGCTTCCAGCATGACACTAATGGACTGAACCTCTGAACTGTAAGCCACCACCTAATTAAATGTTTTCCTTTATAAGAGTTGCCATGGTCACAGTGTCTCCCCACAGCAATAGAAAGCCTAATTAAGATAAAGGGTTAAGTCCCTCATCAAAGGACACACATTAGCAGATGGAACTAAAAGACAGGACCCATCTATCTATTGACTGCAAGAAATACATCTTACCATAAATGACAGCATCTTATGATATTAGGTGAATCTACCTTCTTGAGGGGTGGTCTAAGCCAGGTGATTGACAGCCCAACTTTACTCTTATATTATACATAGCTTTGAATGATAGGTCTCCATCAGAGGCCAGAGGAAGTAGCTTTTCCTTAATGAGGGTCAGCAGAGCTCTGATCAAAGCTACTGTCATAGGACAAGTAGAGTCTAGCAAAACAGCAGAAACAGTGAGAAGTTTTAGATGCTATCTGATAACAAGTTTATAGATACTGGGCTGGTGGAAGCTAGTGATCAGGGAAATTAGTACATCCTAAAGGTTTAACTGAGGCTTAAAAGGATGATAGGTTAGACACAGAAATGCGCAGTGAATGGAAACTGGGGACTGAAGACAGCTCATTATAACTTGACCCTGGATCTATAACTTTTCATTTCCCCACACTAACAAAGTTCTAATCAGTCAACCAGTCTTGTAGAATCCTTAACTTTTATCCCCTGGGAACTTCAGTTCACAATACCAAGGACTTGAAAAGTTTACAGTCTCTAGGAGGTATTTAGCCAGTGAATTTATTTCTCTGTCTCCAAACTGGTCACAACATTGAAACTTAAATCTATTTCAGGTATTTTGCTTGCATTTATTGAATAAATGTATGTTTACAGTTAGGTTTTTTTTTTTTTAATGGATGTGCATTCAGAATGTTTTAACATTTTTTTTTTTTTTTTTGAGGAAATTTCCTAATGGGCATGAGGAGAAAGACAGAGAGACAGAGAGACAGACCAACCTAGGGATTAAGCTGCTTTCTTCTTTAGCTACTGCCTTTCACAGGAAAAGCAAAAGAAGAAGAATTTCCTGCCCTTAAGTCCAATTAACCCCTTTGGTTACCATAGCACCCCTCCCCCTGAATTGATATCTCCTTATGCCACATTTTTTTTACCCTTTAGAAAATGCCAGAAATGATTAGAAAGGAGACAAAGAGAGTGGCCTGGGCATCCTGAAAGGTAAAGGCACCACAGCACTGAATTCAATCACCCCTTTTATTATGCAAATAGATTCCCATTTAGTCTACCTTCCATGCATAATTAAATAAAACCCAGGATAAATGAAGCACCGATGCAGAAATAAAGGCACAAAATTCCTCAAGTCCGCTCTCCTCTGAAGCCAACTAGCTGTCTTCCTCATAGCCTCCGTTGTTTTCTTTAAAACCTGGTCCATATTCCCAGGGGAAATTCTTTTTTCAGTTATTATTCTGCCCAAGCTGAAAGCAAAACCAACATCTCCCTTTCATTAACACTATCTTTATCATTCAGGGCCAGACAGACCTGTGTTTCCCACTTGAGAAAGAAATCATGGTTCACATTTTTACCCATTGCGTCCTGTGTATCAGGCACTGTGCCAAACTGTCTCCATGCATTACATCATCTTGTCCTCTCCACAGCCATGCAAAGTGGGCTCTTGCTCTTACTATTTTGTTTTACAGGTGAGCAGCCTGAGACTTGCCCAGGATGTCCATCACTCAGCTAATGCCAAAGCCAGAATTTAGGTTCAAAGTGCTGACCCACAGTGCACCAATGTATAGAATCCTATAAGCATTGGGATAGGGACTCAAGTCTACCTTAAAAAAAAGTCTAATTGAGGCATGAGGCCCTGGGCCCAATCTCTAGCCCTGCAAAATAGTACAGTGAACACACAAAGACTGAATACATTCAAGGTGTATGATGAGATGATTTCATGGTATGTATGAGTATGTTGTCCTGTGTCTGGGTTGCAGAGTTTTTCTGGACCCTGAGATCCCAGAAACAGAACCATACATAGGGTAACTGAAATAAACGATGACTAGATACCACTCCAATTAAAGGGCATGCAGCGGGAGTAAAAGCATTTGTGCTTTGGAATCTAGCCATCGTCAGGCCTTGGCTTTACAGTGGACTGCTGTACAGCCATTCTCCCCAAATAGAAATATTTCCTCCTGGAGAGAGAAGCTGTGAAGTGGATACCAATGGGCCATCAGAGATCTTGCCCTTCCTCTGAACCAAAACTTCATGACATAATGCTACCCCTTGAGTGTTTATAGATTCAGAAAAACATCTAGATAACTAGTAAAAATAGTGATTGGAGAGCTGGAACAAAAACACCACGTGAGTGGGGAAAAAGATGCCCAGGAGCCATAAGACTGTTGCATAAGTGTCAGTGCAAGGGGTGAGCTCCCTCCATATGCGTTATTAGCCAGGGAGGTACAATTTCCTCATACAAAATATCACCATTGGTGTTGGGTGCCTCCTGGAAATAGATGTTAAGTCCCTATTGCTGAAGACACTGCATTTTGGTATAGTGCTACAAGGTACAATGAAGTCTGCTGGGGAAGAATTGTTATTGACAATTTTTCCCAATTATGGATCCTGCATGCGACGTTACCAACATGCAAGGCAAGATGTGTCTGGTGATCAATTGTGGCACAGCTGTTATGGTTGCAACTAACTGCTTTCCTGTTGAATGTTAAGATCCACTCTATAGAAAGAAACTCATGATGAGTACTACAAGATAAAAACTTGTGACTAAGAAGGCCACAGGCCCCATTAGGGAAGCTGATATAGTTTTGTTAAGTAGGTGTTATGCACCTTGGAGGTGAGGTGGCAATGAGCCAGAGAATGTCTAGATGACAGTGATCCACAGTCAGGAATCCAGATCATGAGGTGCAAGAGAAACTGGGATTCTGAGTAGTAAAAGAGCTTATAGGAGCCTCTCACTGAGGCTCCTGGGGCAGGCCACTGTCACATGCCGATGACTTTTCTAAACATGAAGAGGCTCCTGGGCGACATAGTGAGACCCTGTGTAACGAGTCTTTCTTTTGACTTCCAGCTCCCAAATAACGACATGGAAGCTTATTAATTATGAAAACTTGGCCTTAGCTTAGGCTTGTTCCCAACTAGCTCTTATAACTGAAATGAACCCATTTATACAATCTATGCTTTGCCAGGGGGTTTGTTTACCTCTCCTCATATTGTATGTCTGACTCCCCTGTGTCTCAAAGGCAGATTCCACCTATTTTGCTTCCCCTCTGGATAAACATGGAGTGAGATTAGGGATTAAAAGTGTGCTGTCTATAACACTGAGTGCTCCGGTGCTCAGCAGACTTTTGACGATGTCCCCATGGCTGTCACTCTCTGTCTTTGTCGCCCCAGACCCTCCCTCTCTGGCTCTGTTCCCAGGTCTGTCTCCTCCTTCCAGCTTTTGCTGGGAGGACTCTGTTAAGCACCTGAGGATTCCTTTGTTCCTCATTCCAGTGTTCATAACACACTGCTTCTCTTTGTAGAAGCCCTACCTCCCACAGCAGCTTCCTCTTCCTCCCCTCCTTCCTCCTCCACAAAATCATCCCCCACCAACACCCCCCTTCCTTGATTCCTCTGGGCCTGTGTGGCCTGCCCTGTCCTCACCCACTCACTACCCTTAAAGCCTTCCACCCCCACCCTTCCTTACCCCACATGGCCTGCCTCCTCTCTGAGGGTGGATTCCCAGCCTCTCCTTTCTAGTCTGACTGAAATTATTATTCAGAGTTTGTATCACAAGGTTGGGCCCTTTCTTATTTCAATAGAACTGGTATTTTCCTCTCTATTTTTAGTTCTAAAAAGCTGCTCTCTCATATTACCATCTTCCTCAGAGATGCTACTTTTGTAGCCAGCATTTTCATTATCAGAATAGAGCACAATCTATTATAAAAATGGAAGAGAGCAGGGCTTGGCTCACGTCTGCTGTCAGCCCTGTTGGATCTGGGCTCTGGAGGCAGCATGGATGCTTTTCCATTTGGATGTTATGGGGGAGGGGGGCCAGGGGCAGAGTGACACAGAGGACACTGGCCCACAGTCCCCTGTGAACTCTTAATGTTTAGACTGCTTGGTGGAACTGATTGTCCCACATTACAGATGAGGGAACAGGCTCAGAGAGCCAAATTGGCATGTCTCATATCACAAAAGCAGTGCCAGTGCTGGACTATGAAGACAGCCCAGAGCTGAGGGTGAAGCATGCTTTCTCATGGAGTTCAGAGCCTCCAGGACCTCCTCCCGAAGCTGCACGATGCTGCTCTGCTCTCCAGGCCTTTGCCCGATGCTGCCTTTCCCTAAAAGCACAGTTCTCTTCCTGCAGGTTTCTGCTCCCATTGAGAATGACTGATTAGTGACAACTTGGGTACACGGGGGCACACCCACTCCCTGTCTCTGTGCCCAACAAGTTTTCCACTCATTTTCTGTCAGCACAGATAGCACAGAAGGAAGGACAAGGCCTGGACCACTCTAGTCCTGGGTGTGACCATGCCTGTCTTTTACCTTTACTGAGATCCCTTTTACAATGTACTCCCAAAGAAATGCACACACAGAGGACAAGACCATCCTGCCCATGGACTCCAAGCCAGGGCATCTTTTCAATAACTACTGCTGGAGGGATCCCATCTTTTCCCAAGCATCCAGGACCACCTGTGCACAAGGCCTGGGTCCATGCTTGGGGCTAGCCTGCTTGCTGCCTCTGGTCAATGGCAGACAGCTACCTCCTGGAAGCACCCAGCACCAGCAATGAGATCCTGCAGGCAATGCTGCTCTCTGGTGTCCCCTCAGGGTACTGCTGTTCCCTTCTGGCCTGGAGCTTGGATAGCAAAGCCTGGCTCAGGCCTGACAAGGAAGCTCTGAGGTAGATGTTGCTTCTGTCATTGTCTGTGGACAACTCAACTAGAGGAGGAGCTGTGATTGGCTCAGCAACTCCAGGGACTGAGCAGGGGAGCTGAGCACCTCTCTTCAGGACTGCCGCAAGCCAGCCCGAGCTGGGGTCTCTACACACTCTTTCAGAAGGACCAAAGATTTGAGTGCTGACTCAATCTATGTGGTTGCTCAGAAACCTGAACCCGAATACCAGTGCCTTCTAGAAAAATCTCAGAAGGAGAAACTGAAAAGGTATAAAGATTATCTATAAACCCATAGATTCCTATGTCGACTACTTTGATTGGAATCTGTCTTTTGAGCCTATCTATGCATTTATTATAAAATTGAGTTTAGAATATACCGAGGAGATTGTGTGTGTGTGTGTGTGTGTGTGTGTGTGTGTGTAAAAGTGTGTGTGTGTATGTATGTATGTGTGTGTGGTACATGTGTGTATGTGAACACATCTGGAGAACAGGCTGACCTTGGGGTTTGTTCCTGGAGCTATCCAACTTGTTATCTGATCCATCATCTCTTATTGGCCCTGGACTCCCCACTTAGGCCAGGTTGGCTAGCCAGTGGGCCTCTGTCTCCCCAGTTCTGGTTTACAAGTGATTACCAGCCACCACACCCAGCTTTTTATGTGGTTTCTGGGGATCGAACTCAGGTCCTCATGGCTTCATTGCACTTTATCTCTTCAACCTCAGACTCACAGAGATCCACCTGTTTCTGTCTCCCAAGTGCTAAGAACAAAGGTATGCACTACTGTTTCTACTATAAAATTATTTTTTAATAGCAACCGACATGCCCTGATTTTAAGAAATGGAAAATAGAGGAAAAACAAAAACAAGACCCAGGCCACTGCCAGTCCTAGCACCCAGGGGCTGCCTTTCCTCCCAGCTTAGCTCACATTTGTGACAGTCAACTGTAATCTACCTATTTATCTACTTTGCAAAACTTTAAATAATACTAAGGGACTTGCATTCTAACATCTTATTATTTTTTTGCTAGGAAATATCTCACCACCTTCTGGAAACATCCTCAAACCTCTCTTTTTCCCTCTTCCCCAACATACCAGTTCCTGGGAGAAGCCACATTCTGCCAAGAGTGTGAGGGTGTATTTCTGTGGGATTGTAGGACTGAAATAGTTAGAAAAAAAAAAAAAAAGAGGCATGCTAGTTTTATAAATTTTGACAGATACTGTCAAACTCTTGCATAAAAATTGTCAAAGCCTGCACTCGTCAAGTGTGCCTGTTCTCCAGTAGGACTGCAGACCAAATGTTGTGAAACTCTAGCTCAGAGTAGTGAACACGCACTGTGCCGAGCAGCATGCTATCAGAACCCTCATTGTCACCCAGAGAAGGAAGTACTGTCTTTGCTTTACAGCTTCGGGAATGGTGGTTTAAAGAGCTTGGCCTGCCGCAATTTAAGGAACCGAGCTGAACTAAAGCCAGGAGTTCCAGCCATAGTCTGAATTTTCTCAGCCAGTGGTTCTCAGGCCTGTGTCTATCAGAATCCTTGTGTGTGTGTGTGTGTGTGTGTGTGTGTGTGTGTGTGTGTGTGTGTGAGAGAGAGAGAGAGAGAGAGAGAGAGAGAGAGAGAGAGAGAGAGAGAGAGAATGAATCTGAGTCAAGAATCGTAGAGTGGCCCCCCTATGGGACAAAGCCATGCTAAACTTTGGCTTTGACTGGGTGTGCACTGAAACTCTGTGTATCCATCTGAACAGACCCTTCCTGGGTTTCTGAATGTTTCAGGTAAGGTCGGTGGTGGTCTCATTTCCTATTTTTGGCATGTTATGTGTTGTGTGCACTTCTTACTGTGGTGTGTGCGTGTGTGCGTGCACATGTGTGTTTGTGCGTATGGAGGCCAGAGGTGGACTTGGAGTATCTTTCCTTGGTTACTCTCCACATTTATTTTTTGAGACAGGATCTCTTACCTTATTTAAAGTTCACTGATTAAACTAGGCTGGTCAGCCAATTAGATTTAAGGACCTGCTGGCCTAGCTGACTCCTTAGCACTGGGGTTATAGGCACAGCCTACCTCTACTGGCTTTTTATGTGAGTTCTGGGATCAGGACTCAGACTCTCATGCTTGTATGGTAGGGACTTTGCTGACTGAGCCATCTCCCTAGCCCTGGAACTTTTTCTTGCTTCATAATTATTTTTGGCTGTTATCAATTTCTTATCATCATTCTTATATTTAATGGAGACAATGCTCATGGGAACCCTTGGGGGAGTTCCTGTGGGGACTGTAGAGTGCTGTGTCATGGCCAGTCACATTATAATACAGGTGGGGAGGCTGGGAGGCCGAGGCAGCTCAGAGCACCTTGGAGTTTGGCACATATGGGTCAAGATGGAGGTCAGCGACCCAGTGACACTCGACATGCTGTCTTAGTCAGGGTTAAGATTGCTGCAATGAAGCACCATGACCAAAAACACGTTGAGGAGAAAGGGATTTATTTGGCTACACTTCCACATTGCTGTCCACCACCAAAAGAAATCAGGACAGGAACTCAAGCAGGGCAGGATCCTGGAGGCAGGAGCTGACGCAGAGGCCATGGAGGGGGTGCTACTTACTGGCTTGCTTCACATGGCTTGCTCAGTCTGCTTTCTTGTAGAATCCAGGACCACTAGCCCAGGGATGGCACCATCCACAATGATAGGCCTTCCCCTGTTGATCACTAATTGAGAAAATGCCTTACAGCTGGATCTCATGGAGGCATTTCCTCAGCGGATGCTCCTTTCTGATGACTATGGTTTATGTGAAGTTGACAGAAAACCAGTCAGTACACATGCGTCTCACATCTCTTTGGAAAGGATAGTATGTGCTCCAGAGTTAACCAGACCTTGCAGATCACCTCTAACTCTATCCTCCTCCAGAAGAGGCTGGGTTTGGACCAATCTGATGGTCAATATGGCCCCTCCTCCAGATCCCCAGGCATAATACACCTTCTCAGCTGTTCCCAGATTAATGTTGTCCCATTTTTGTGAAGGTGACCGCTGCATAAACTGCCTGGTGGTTTCCTGATCTGTCTATGAGAGCTTCCATCAACAAAGAGGGTGAGAAGAATCATCCTGCAAGAATGCAGGAAAGTGGCAGGTCTTAGGTGGAAAAGAGGGGGTCCCACCCACCACCCATGACAGAAATTAGCAAGGGAACCATGGGGCCTGAGTGAGAGATCAAGACAGAAAAGGTACCTCCCATGTCCACCATGGAGGTGATGGATGTACCTGTTACCTGGAGCCTTACCACAGGCTCAGTAAGGGTAATGGGAGTCTCCTGAGTCTGGGTACTACCAGCCCTCCACCAGGCTAAGGAGCTCAAAGGTTGGAAGAGTCTCAGATGTCTGCCCTGGTGGGGTTGGACCTCTGTGGTATGGCACAGAGGATGAGCCCACATGGGGGTACTTGGACTTCCAGTGGCCAGACGGCTGGCAGACAGGGCATGGCCTGATGGGTGGCTGAGGATTGGGGCAGCCTCAGGACCACATTTGAAGCAGGTCCTGGTGAATTGACTTTGGCTGGGCCCTGGTGGGATGGAGCCTCGTGGACTTCCCTTGTTCCCTCTGTGGAAGAGCTGCCGGCCTCAGGGCAACTGCCAAGCCTGAGCTTGGGGTAGGTATAGCCTTCTGTTGCAGCTGAGCCTGATAGGGAGACTCAGCCACCTCCTCTCAGGCATTAAAAACCTTAAAAGCCATTTTCACCAACTCCTGTGTGGAGACCATCCTCAGTCTTTTTTAGTTTCTTTCTAATATCTGGCGATAACTGAGAAATAAAATGGGTAGCCAGGGCCGAGGCTCCTACTGGGAAGGCTGGGTCAAGGTGGATTGAATCATATTGATTGTCTCTTGTAATCATTTTAGAAAAATAGCTGGATTTTTATCAGCTTGCTATGTAATCTCGTGGAGCTTGTAAAAATTAACCACTTTGTTCAAGACTGTCTCCATACCTCGAAGGAAGCAGCGGACCATGAAGTCCCCGGCAGTGAATTTGACCTGGTTGGTAGTCACAGTTGGGTTCCACAGCTGGCACTGCCAAGTTACCCATATTGTCTACTAGGTGGGTCTGGTCTGCATACTGTCTAGCCACTCCTGAATCCCTCCCAGCTCCTAGGGAGTGAGAACGGAGGCCTGGATGACATAAAGGTCATGCCAGGTCAGGTAATAGGCTTGAGAAAACCAATGAACTCCTTGAAATAGGCAGGATTAGCAAAAAAGGAGCTTAACCACTCTTCAATCTGTGAGAGGTCCTGAAGGGAGAAAGGGACCTGGACTCGAACAATCCCCTCAGCTCCGGCCACCTCTTGGAGGGGGCAGGGTAGGGCAGGGTCTGCTGAGACCATGTATGCGAAGCCATGGGGGAGGAATTAGGGGAAACAGGCCAGTGTGTGGACAGGGACCAGGGTGCGGGTTGTGGCCCTGTAGAAGGGGGAGGGGGAAGCAGGGTCTGTGGCGATAAAGAAGGAAGGGGCAGGAGGAGGAGGGAGAGGAAGAGAGGGAGATGGGTAAGGGGGAGAAGGTTGGCTCTCGACCTTTGTCTGGAAGGGGGAGGGAAGGGAGGGGCGGAAGGAGGGAGGGGTGAGTAAAGGGATGAAGGCTGGCCAGTAGGTGGAGCACTGGCCATGTAGGAGGGAGAGGGGCAGGCAGGGTGGTGGTGGGGAGGGCAGGGGTGCCAGTGACTGACTCAGGCGGCTCCATCGGGCGAGGGCACAGAGTCCAAGGCCCCAGATGAAAGGGCGTCCGGAGGCACCACAACCCCAGCCAACAAGACCTGCCCTGTTGAGCACTGGCTGCAGAAGGAGGGATGTGAGCACAGAACCCAAACCCTAGACCTAAGGGAGCTCAGACAATTTGTCCATAGGCCGGCAAAATTTCCCTCCATCGCGGAGGATGTGAAGGAGAGTGCCCTCCGGTGGCCATTCAGACTGTTTAGCTGGAGTGTACTGAGGTTAGGGTCCAGAACAAATAAAATCAGGCATTTTGGGGTATGGTGTGAGACAGCCCCAGCTTGGATAACTTTTGCAGCGGATACCCCAGGGTGACTGAGCATCCGGTTTAGACCTGGCACTGCCCGTTTCCAAGCCTGTGCTGGAGACCAAAGACTAGGTAGCCTGGAGCTGAGCAGTGGGGGCAAGGAGCCTATGGGAGGGTGTCTCTGAACCCAAGGCTCTCTGGAACAGACTGTCTCTGCTCCAGAATGGAATGGGCTTGCCCTGGCACGGATAAGGCTTGGCAGGGGATTCCTGGTACCTCTTTAGGTGGTGGCTGGGAAATGGACTTAACCCAAGTCGAAAGCCATAGGCTTGGGAAAGCCAATGAACTCTTGATGGGACTCTTAGACCCATGTGTCTGGTGGAAAGATGGAGAAGAGCAGCCTCCCCACGTGGCCTTTTTCTGACCCCCCCCCCCCCACACACACACACTATAAGTAAGCCAGATCAAGCTGAACTGAAAAAGTATAACAACAGGTGTATTGAGCAAAGCAACTCCTGGGCAGGTTCTCCAGTCCCAGAGATGGAGGCAGGAGAAGTTGCACGCCCAGCCCAGGGCAGCAAAGGTTTATAGACTGTAGGTCAGGGGTGATGATGATCCACCACAAGCTGGGTTTGTGCCCGAGTGTGGTCAAAGCTGAGCACTTAGGTGGGGCTTGGCCACCACAAGCTGGGTTTGTGCCCGAGTGTGGTCAAAGCTGAGCACTTAGGGGGGACTTGGGTGGCTGGCAACTTTGAGCGGGGAGCTGCGGCCAAGAACGTGGGAACTGGGCTTTTTGGTGCCTTTCTTTAGTTTGGAGACTCTGTGCTGGGGTTGGAGAGAGACAGGAACAGGGCTTTCTGGACCATGCAGGGATGAGCTAGAGGCTCCAACTGAACACCCTCTCTCCCGACATGGCCTAGTTCAGTCTGGTCATGGCCACTCTGGACTCCCACATATTTATAATAAACTTTCTCCTCCACCATACCTAGAAGCAGTCATGTCCTTTCCTTTCCTTTTAATCATTCAGAAACCATTTAAACAATGTCAACGATGTGGCAGGAACCATGATAACTTCTGCATGGGGGTTAGCTTTAATATTTGTAGATACTATAAAAGGTAGCACCAATCACTTTCTCCAGACACCATTCAAACACCACATTCAAAACACCACACACACACACACACACACACACACACACACACACACACACATCCAAGTTCACATTGTTAGTTTGAATTTGGTACATTTCTCAAAGGTCCATCTGTTCAAAGTCAGGTGGCATTGTTGGGAAGTGGTGGAATCTATAAAATATAGGATCTAGTTGGGAGGTCTTTAGGTCATTGGGGACATGCTACTGAAAGGGACTATGGAGCCTTCTATCTTTTTCTCTGCATTTCCTGGTCACTTCAGCAGCCTTACCCTGACACCACGAGCCCACACCTGAGAACAGTGAGTCCATCTAACCACAGACCAGAACTATTAAATCTATGAGACAAGCAACCCCTTTCTTTTTACTAGCTGATTAGCCTCAGGTATTTCTTATAGTGATTGGAAGAAAACATATACAAAGAATGCCACTAATCAGAAAGCATGCATTTTATAAATGGGAACAATAAAGGCTGGGCCCAGCTTTTCTGACTCTTAGACCCATGTTCTTGAGTATAATAAGTGAAGTGAGAATAAAGCTACAGGAGCAAAATCAACGCAGACATACGACCACAGAGGTTTAAAGCACTCAGCTCTGGGGTAATGATGCTTGCAGCTAGTGCTGATGACCCAAGTTTGACCTTCAGGGCTCATGGTGGAAGGTGAGAAGTAATTTCTTCCACAAGTTGTCCACACAGCCACCATAGCAAGAGACACATATGTACATGTACCCATACAATAAATGTCTTAGTCAGTGTTCTATTGCTGTGAAGAGACACCATGACCACAGCAACTCTTACAAAAGGAAGCATTTAATCAGGGCTTGCTTACAATTTCAGAGGTTTAGTCCATTATTATCATGGCAGAGAGCATGGTGGCACACAGGCAGACATTCTGCTGGAGAAGTAGCTGAGAGTTCTACATTTGGATCAGCAGGTAGCAGGAAGAAAGAGACACTAGGCCTGACTTGAGCATTTGAAACCTCAAAGTCCATCCCCAGCGACACATTTCCTCCAACAAGGCCACACATTCTATTCCTTCTCAAGTCGTGCCACTCCCTGGTGACTAAGCATTCAAACATATGAGCCTGTGGGGGTCATTCTTATTCAAACCACCGAAATAAATTTAAAAGAAAAGTATTTAAGTACTCAGCTCTGTATTGTTCATTGATGAATCACTTCTTAATCTCAAATCTGGATGTTTCTCTTGTTAGAAACAACAGTTCTGTGCTAGAATCTGACAAGTGAGCAAACTACACTGGGTATCCCAAGTGGCACTCGGCACCGAGGTTTGAAGCAGGAACTCACTTCCCCTGCAAGTTCACAGTCAACACTTTTCAATTAAACTAGTCAGGGGTGTGTGTGGGAGGGAGTGTGGGGGCGTGCGCCTCTGTGTATAGCAGTCTCTTTATGCTTTGGTTTTTCCTGTTTTTACCACCATATGTTATCCACCACAGTCCAAAAGATTACATGGACAATTTCAAAAATAAACACTCCATGAGTTTTAAACAGCTTCTAGTATTCCATAAAACTTGTGCCTAACTCATCAATGAAATTTTACCACTGTTCTTCAAAAGGACCTGTTTCAGTTCTTCTTTGGGGGTCCCTGAGCATGTCAGCTGTGAAGACAGGGGTACTCCCCTGTGAGGTTCAAGAGGGTGGAAGACCAGCAACTCAAGGCAGAAATACACTGTCAGTAAAAAGATCGGCAAGAACACAGACCACAGCATTAGGAGTTACTGGTGAAGTTACTCAGATGAAAGAACATCCAAACTGCATGCTTTACATATGACCAAAAGACAAAGTTTATTTTCATTCTGCATTTATTTGACATTTCATCAGTTAAACTGAAGTGAGACATTGGCTCTGACATTGGCAAGACACTGTGCTAATACTGATAGCTGCTAGTCAGTCACACACGCAACTCTATCTCACATTAGAGAAATATTAACTAGTCACCTTACAACCTTATTGCACTTCATGTGGCTTTGTCTTCAGAAGAAAAGGGTTTTGAAAAGAGCAGCAGAGATTGCCAATTTTCACTCATTTGTTCTTCTGTCTTCCTCCTCCTCCTTCTTTTTTAAAAAATAAATCATGATTAAACCACACAGTGAGTATTCCTATACAAAAGCATTAAGAGGCTGGAATTTCTAAAAACAAATTAGAAGAGCCAGCTCCACACCCACCACTTATTCCTCACTACCCCTGGGCTGACACGTGGAGTTTGTCAGTCTCCCAGCTGAGTTTCCATGTTCTCAGAGCTCCACACGCACTGGGGCAACAGATCAGTGACCAGCTGGGTGGGGCGGACCTCAAGGCCTTCAGCCTCGCACAGAAATGTCCTTTAAGCACCTTGTGGAGCCCTGCCTAGAACTCCAGGCTCTCACCACCATTTAAACAGAAGCAGTGATGGCAATGAGGCTCGTCCAAGGCCAGAATGTCACAAGAAGCCATTGCATTTCAAGTGGCTTAGCATTCAATGCTACAGAAGATTCAAGCAGCATGGGGGGAGGTATGAGAGCGTCAGATCCATATATCCTTTTAGAGAACAGAGAAACACAGACACAAGGCACACCATTTTTTCTTTATGAGGAAATTCAATCTGGACACATTATCAGGAGAAAGATCTACAGAAACTAGAGAGTTTCTAGTATTTTTTTCCCACTTACAAATCTCTGAATTGCAATGATTTACACTCAGTGTAACAAGTGGCTTGTCTATGACAGGGAACATCTACATACTTCCAACATGACCTCAGCTACACTTAACATGTAACATGTAAAAATCACTATGGAGATGCAGACATGCTATGTAATTTCATGGTCTTCAAACAAACAGGGTGGGATGTAACACAACATTCACTGTTGCTGACTTGTTCATTTATTATCTTTGTATCTTCATGAAAGACCCCCCCCCCAAAAAAAAAAAGGAAGGAAAAAAAGAAAAAAAAAAGGCACATAGGGACTGGGAACTGTAGTTTCACGTCTAAAAATACCCAACAAACCAGACCACACTGGTACTGATATACTCCTAAACCTGGCATTGTGCATGTTTCAGTTAATTATTTGATGAAAATTCATGATTATAAAGTATCTTTGAGGTCAGATTAATAATTTCATAAGAATACTAGACAAACTGAAAAGTTAACCAAGAGAATTCAGTACCATGAACACATGATAATTGCAGGAGTGACTTCACACCCTGCTCTGTGGCTGACTTCAGGAAAGTGTACGGAGTGTTTACCCTCTGAACCTCAATTTTTGTCACCATCTATTTTGGACTGGTTCGCAGCTAAACTGGAGACAAAGTTTCCTTAGTAGTTACACTTGTACATTTAGTCTTAGACCTTTTGTTTTTTCCCAATTCATGACTGAGACCTCCGTGGAACGGAAGTAGAAATGAAATGGGTAACCTTTCCAATGATTGACAACCAATGTTTACTGAGCTGGTAACTGGAGCACCTATGCTATGCCTACCAGTGCTTTTGAAAGCTCGAGGTGAGGGCTTTGAAAAAACGATATCATTAAAGTCTACCAGAAGGGTATGTTTGTAAATTACAACATGGTTCAAATGTCATGCTCCTGACTGGCACTGGGTGCCATGTCAAGGGGCAGCTTGACTCTAATGCAGATCTTTTAGAGGCTTTTGTAACTGGGAATGCCCCATCACATGGGATTTCCTCACTGCTGTGGCTTCGGGAGGTTCACAGATGGCAGGAGGAGCCTCCAGGGCTTGATCTTGGCTTCACAGGCCCTTGTTAAAGTACACGCGCCGTAATTCAGGATGACTCCTTCGGATGCTGGCTTGCAACTCATCCTCCAAGCTTGTCACAGGCATGGAACTGGGGCAAGGCAGAGGAAACAGGTTATCACAAGGGCAAAGCTAGGAACCTGAACTGAGGGAGAGGACACAGGTTCAGAGACCCAGGGCTGGTGCATGGACACAGCTACAAAATGATCATCCTGTGCCCTCCAGAGAAACAATCATCACAACAAAGAACTGTCAGAAGCCAATTGCTAAGCCTGTTTACCTGTTATTTCAAGCTGAAACTGTCTCATTGCTGGTAAGAGCACACGGCAGTGACACGCCTAGACCCATGTGACCACAGCACTGGGACAGTAAGCAGCGACCCAAGCTAAGGGCTGAGCTGTGGTCAGGAAATCCATTCTAGTGGACGAAAACCACAGATGTGCTTGTCTGTGGTGCCAATGAAAGGAACCTCATTAAAGGTTCTAGAAGCAAAATGTGTACGAGGCAACCTGACTCTCACAAAGGCTAAAACATTCCCATATGTAACAGTAGGGATCAGGAAAGAGCTGGGTAAAGCGAGTCCTGAGGTCCCACAGATCTGAGCTTGCCTGCTTAGTCTCTTCCTTTTAAGAGGATTCCCCGGCCCTTTAGAGTCCTGATTTTTTTACTACCGAAATCAGATAAGGGAATTTGTGTCTCCAGCTCATTTTTAAGATCGAAATTCACAATAATTCTGAAAACAAAAAGAAAAAAAAAAAAACCCACCACCTACCTCTTCTGAGGAAACAGAGCACAGCACAGGGGGGTGGCGAACACCAAACTTAAAAAATGAAACAGAATGGTAGGTCAGTAGGTTGAAGTGTCATTTCTTGGCTTCCTTCTCTATGTATTTTAATGGCAACTTTTTCCTTCCTTTAGGGCACAGGATTGCCTTAAAAACATGTACTGTTTAATCGCAAAAAGGATAAACAAGGGCACCAAGGACGAAGGGGTGGGTGACTGGAGTTTACAGGAGAACACCTAGGTAGCCCTAAATTTGGAGGTTCCTATGTTGGCAGTTTCCATCTTTTTAATCACTGGGGCCACATAGTCCAGGCGTTCTGGGTTGGTATCATTTCCAAAACTTCTCTTGTATCACCCAACCTTCCATAGGCATCAAAAATTACTTATATAAGTGTGATTTCTGTGTTGACTACTGTGATAACATATCATACACACCTATTGAATATATGCACACAATAATAATAGCAGCTACATTTTTTTAAAGGTTCACTTACACTTACCAAAAGCCAACCAACGTGACTTGAATTGGTGCACTCATCCACGGGAACCTCTGTATTGAGAAATACACCAGTGTGAATACTTCTCATGTGCTTCTTCAAGACAGTCTCGTCTGCTGACTAAAGAGCATCCCCATGGTATAAGACCCCATGCAATGGGATTAGTGAGCTCTTGGGCAACACTGCCATACTGGTTAGTCCTGACTTCATGGCCCAGAGCTATGGATGACCAAGCAGCAGCCACCGCTCCCCCAAGAGTTACTCGCCTGTGTACACGAGGTACCGGATTAGCTAGCTAGCATTTAATTATGGTCTATCTGCTGCTAGGGAGGTAGGAGAGTTTGACATGCAAGCTCAAAGAGACATGAACTTGCACTAAATCTCTGCCTCACCAGCACTGGCCAACTGTGTGGAAAAAGCAGGCAGAGACATAGTTTTGTTAGGATGCAAAATGAGCAGTCTCTCTAAGGTTGAGGATGAAGACAAGCCAGGAACCCAGGACAGTGACAGAGTGGGAGGAGCCCAGCAGAGTGGGAGGAGCCTAGCAGACACCATCCTCCATCGGTTTGCACATGCTCTTTCATGGATTTAGTTGCTGTGAGTAGGTTAAAAGTATTTCCAGGATAAAATATCTTTGCTAGTCATGAACAAGTAGGTTGGTCTTTGAGAAAATAAACATTGTTAGATATTTAGTTTTTTAAAAAGGAAAACACACAACATAAAGCATGATGAGACACGGGGTTATCTCAGTAAGACCACAGAAATTTCTGCAACTGAACTGTGAGTTGGTTGGGATGTAATCAGCCACCTCAGTTCTGAGTCACACAAGCTATTGCAAGACCACGTGCATAGAAGGCATACCCTGGTGCCCAGGGAGACTCCTTGGCTGAAAGGGACCACTGGGAGGGCCAACAGGGAGGGAGGAAAAGAGGGAAGAAAGAGGGAGGGAAAACATCATCAAAATGAAACCAACCCACACAGGCTATGTTGGGGGTGGGTGGGGCTTAACCTAAAAGAAAGAAGGAAAGAAAGAAAGAGAGAAAGAGAGAAAGAGGAAACTATTGCCATGTGCCACTTGACCACAGGACATGTTTTGAAAAATGCATCCTTGGGCCAGGCTGTCTGGGTACTCACTAGCATACATTCTAAATTCAGCTCACTGGGCAATATGATTTCAACACATTTGGTCCTCCTACCTCTACACAAATAACTGGCCAGTCTGTTTAATGAAGGATTTCCACAGGGAGATTGCAGGTGGCCATGTCAGAGGAGCTGCTGTCAGCAATGGAGCTTGTAGAATACGGCCCAGTGGACAGCAATGCCACGCTGGGTGCATCCCGGAGAGGCGAAGCCCTGGGAGGACTGTCTCCAGCATGCGCCTTGCTTCTGCTGTGGCCGTGTTCCTGCTGTATTTGGCATGGTGTGATTACTACAGGAAAGGACCCCACTGTATCTAGTCTAATGTGATTGTCTCTTGGGAAAACCACACTCCTCACCAGGCAATTTACTTGCAGATTGTAATGAAGATGACTTTTATAAGAGCAATGATGACTAGTTAGAGCTGTGATTTCACTGAATTTTCTGAGTTAGCCTAAAAGATTCAGGTGGTTAAGACAGTAAAGATGATTATGGAAATGGTTTAGGTTTTCTGCCAATTGCTCCAATAAGAGATTTAAAAAAAAAAAAAAAAAAAGGCTAAAAGTCACCTCCCCTTGGTTAGATGTGAGATTTGCAGACTATGGAAAATAAGAACAAGGAAGTTTCATACATTATAGACCCATCAATTCTGTCTGTGGAAAAACAGGCTGATAATCAAAGAAAGCAATTATGTTCCTGCACCCAAGGTTAGGCCTGAGTCCCTTGGTCATGTAATTTATAGAATTAATCATAGGCCCCAGTATGCACCTTGAAAAAACAAAATTGTGAAAGGAAATTAAATGACCCTATTGTGTGTAAAGAAAATAGATGGTTAGCTAACCACGTGTTTAAATTTTTTTTAAAAATAGGATAGGAATCTGCTACATTGAAACGGTAAACAACTGCCTGTCAGTACATGTAACTTGTGATCATAGTGTGATTTCTTCCTGTGTAAAGATTTTGTTTTTGGAAAATATGTAACTTGTGAAGTAATTTTTTCTTGTGTAGAAATTTTGTTTTAGGAGGTATAAAAGGGATAAAAGAAAAAGCAGTAAAGACATAAAAGAAAACATCAGGGAATATGTAGGACAACATCAGGGAATATGTAGAAGGAGAACATCAGGGAAGATGGAGAACAGGCATGAGATAGAAGAACAACTGGGAAGAAGACCGAAAACAAAAGGTAGAAGAACAGAACAGAGAAAGAACAGAGTAGGAAGAGCAGATAGAGAAAAAGTCTCCTGTGTGCATATGCTGTTATGCTGACTCCATGCCTCCTCTCCACTTGAGGGCGGGTCACTTGGCAGGAAATGATAAATTCTCACCCAAGATCCTCCTGGACATGAAACACCCAGGCCTTAGGGATGGGACAGCAGGCTAACTGTTGAGTGAGCTCACGTGGGCAGATGAACTTGAACTTGTAAGAACAGCCCCCTCATCTCTAGTGGACACTTGTCTGCCTAAGTAAACAGAGCCAGACATATCCAAGAGCACACTTGTGTGTCATCTCAGGATGAATACACACAAACAAAAGGCTAGCTTTGGTTGAGGGTTCTTCATAATGCCAAGGACTCTGGATAATTCTGACTTGCTTATAAAACCCCATCCATCCTTAGCCCCATTCCTGACTGTCTCCATGACCCCATCCTGCCTATTCCTCAGGAAGAATTTGGTCTGAGGCCAAGAAATGAGTGATCTGAGGATGTCCCATCTTTTACTACATATACACAAACCCCCTCAGGGTAGGGGCATGTCTTGCTTAACATACTGTGTAAAAAGGAGGCATATTCCACAAAAATCTTCAGATAAATTAAAAATAACATGCTAAATTTAGAAGATATACATCTTCAGATTGATATGGCTTAGGATGCATAGTGACATGGATATGTATCTCAATGTTAATACGAGTCTCAATTCTTTTCTTTTCTTTTTCTTTTTTTTCTCTCTCTTTTTTTTTTTTTTTTTTTTTTTTTTGGTATGTGGAGCTGAGGATCGAACCCAGGGCCTTGTGCTTGCTAGGCAAGTGCTCTACCACTGAGCTAAATCCCCAACCGTCTCAATTCTTTTCTAATGGCTCCCTTTCCATTAAATTTATTGCCATAATGTGTACAATGTAATTTGTGACCTATATGCACAGTTATGAGGCTGTCATCACAATAAAAATAATGAGCCCATCTTTCATATTAAGTGCTTTCCATGTTCTTTGAGCCCTTTTGGGATTCTGCTCCTTTCCTGGTCTCTGTCCCCTACCAAAGTTGTAGCTCTGACCTCACTATGCACCAGTTTACGTTTCCTAGGGTTCGAGTTTTACTTTTTTTGTATAGTTTCATGTAGCCCAGGCTGGCCTAAGTAAACTTACTACAGATCCAAGAATGATCTTGAACTGCTGACTTTCCTATGTCCACTTCCCAATCGCTGGCATTACAGGCGTGTATCACCAGGTTTGGATCTAGGGTTTTATATACAGTATCTACATTTTGTGTTGCTGCTTTGGGAATTCATGCTGTTGCTGCATCAGTAAATCACTGTTTTTCATTGACAAGGTAAGTATTCCATTGAATGGGTTGATACACTTTCCTGTTGACTTTGGGGCTGTATCCAGTTTGAGGCTGACATAAACAAAGCTGTGATTAACATCCATCTTTTATGGATATTTCCTTTTGTTTCTTTAGGGGAAATATTTAGAAATGGCTGGATTGCACTATAGCATATGTTTGTATAAATGGCTCAAATGTTTTCCAAAGTGGCTGAACCATTTTACATGTCCACCAGCAGGTCGTGAGAGTTCCAGTTCCTACACAGACTCATCAACACTTGTTACTGTCAACTTATAACTGTAGCCCGTCCAACAGGGATTTGATAACCACTCATGGGGTTTGATTTTAGTTTCTCCAGTGACTGAGCGGCCCCAAGCGTCTTCTGTGTTCTAGTTGTATATACTCAGTGCATCTGCTGGACTCTCGCTCACTTTTGCACTGGCATTTTCTTGTGGGGTTTTAAGTTCTTTATAAATTCTTGGTTCACATTTTTAGCAAACAGTTTGCTTTGCCACTTGTTTCACCTAGTCCATTTCTTGTCTTTCATTCTCTGTATAGTTTTTGAGAGAGAATTTAAAAATGTTTTGAAGTAGTCAAATTTTTCATTTTTTCTTTGGTCTTGTATTTAAGAAATCTTTGTCTAAACTCTGTCTTCAGTGATATTTTCTTTTTATACTTGAGTTTTCAGATTTAGATTTCACCAACCACGGGGAGTTAATTTGTATAGAGGGTAGAATCAATTCCCTACATACAACCCAACCACCCACAGATCCCCAACAAGCCACACTGTTTGCGATAAGCTTCTACAGAACACGTGCTACTGGCTGGTCCCCTGGGAGTCTCTGCCAACTTCAGCTCCTATGCATTCTCTGTCACCCCAAGCTGAAATCACCTTGTGCTGTCTGTGGCCACTGATTCTGAGCAAGAGCAAGGCTCATGCCCTGTTTCTGTGACTCTAGTACTGAACACTGTTTACCACAGGCATCTAGCAAAGGTCCCGAGTAAAGACTGTCTATGAATAAGTAAAGAATGTCACATTCATATCCATTGACAAACAACCCTGAACTGCTACTGAGTAAACACCACAGTCTATTTGAGAAACATAAAGATACAGAATTAAAAGTCCTAAGAATGACCTCAGGACCTAAATCTATCAGTTTTATTCCCAATGAAAGTGCCAGGGAACTTGAAGAGTATGAGGCCCATTTTTCAAGACAACTCTTCAAGGACACACTGTATTTTAGGCAGTGAACTTTTGGTTAGCTGTAGAGATTTTCATGAGTCACCTGCCCATAGCGGCTGTGTTTTCCCAGCCCTCCATTTGGAAAAAGATAAAATGCGGGGGAGGGTGAGTCATGCTGAACGTTCTCCAAGTGTTGTTGTTTAAGAAGCCGAGAATGTTCAATTGGTCTCATGTTAGGAGGGGAGCTTGATTATCACAGAAAAATCTGCACTTCCAAAAACAATGAGAAAATACTTCAAGCCACACTATCAAACAATGGCCACACTATCAAACAAGCCCCAAGTGGAAAGGGAATATGTAAGTGGAACTTGACCCTTGAACTTGGGAGTGGTAAGTGTACAGGGTTCTTCAAGAACACTTAGCCTTGACTGTTTCAAAGCAACATGTTCCTTGAAACTGGAAGAAATGAGGCTACAACCAGACTAGCTAGGGAGGATCTTGGAATGATCCTGAACTATTCTGGCCACATCTTCCCACCTTGCCACCAGGATTCCAAAGCCAGTGGCCTCTTTGGGGGTTGTGATGGAGGGCTTCTGAGTGAAGAGAAAGTGAGGTGGCACACTTCTAAATTGGAAACAACCATGCTGCCAACTATAAATTAAGATGGGGTGGGGGGAATCGGTGTGTGAAGATGTTTGCTGTCTGTGTAAGACTGGCAACCTGAGTTCAACACCAGGTATGGACATACAGATGGAAAGGGAAGCAACTCCAAAAAGCTGTCCTCTGACCTCCACGTGTGTGCTGTGGCACATGTGCACCCCCCATATATACATATACACAATAATAATACACTTTCAAATTTTAAAAAAGATGAGGTGGGATAAACTCAGGACATGTATGTCTTTTTTGGACAATGTGGCCGTGGTGATCAGAATGCTTGTCTCCTCTAGTCTTTTTCATGTAAGAAAATGCCAGGATATACACGCAGGAATTTCCATCTATCACAGCCAGAAAAATGTGCACTATGACTAACTAGACCTTCTGTCCAATATCTGCCATGGTAAGATTAGAGTTACCATGGTAACCATTCCAACACTGAGACCCCAGGAGTTCAAAGGCAGGAGAATTAGAATACTAAAGAACCAACTTCATGTCTCAGGTTCCCCCTAGGGCCATTTGTCTTCCATCAATGAGACACAAGCTTTCTTACAGAGCTGATATAATTCTAAGCCAGGATCAAGGATGCACACCAGCAGCCAGTGTGTGTACTGTGTCCACAGGCTGGAGCCAGTCTCTTCCAAATAATGTCCTTCCTAAAAGGGACAACATTCTCAGCCTCTATGCTACCATCAAGCTGCACTGTGCAGTATGTTCTGCCTGTTTGTGGGATCTTCTACTTAGTATGTTTGGACTGTGGGTGCTCCTACATAACCGGAGCATCAGCAGTTTACTGCTAACTGGGCGTGGGGTGGTACCAGGAAAGCTTGCATGGAGTGATGCTGCTTCTGAAGGTGGGTTGCAAACGGTTCCCATAGTGGCCTACAAAATCTTTGACCTGTTAGTCAAAGGACTGACAAGTACTATTTTTTTTTTTCAAAAGCCAGAAAAATGAACACAGAAGATGACAATATTCAAGAGAAGAAATCTAGCCTCACCTTAAAAAAAAGGCTTATTTTATTATTTTTAATTATGTGTGTGAGTGTTTGTGTATGTGCCTGTGTATGGATATATGTACTTGAGTATAGATGCCCTAGGATGTCAGAAGAGGGCATTGCATCTCCTGAGGCTGGAGGTACAGGATGTGGGTACTTGGGAAAGGGATGTGAGTCCTCAGCAAGAGCAGAGTGTGCTCTTAACCAGCAAGCCATCTCTCTAGCCCTGGTCTTGCTCTTAAAGGCTGGTATCACTTGCCTTTGGCAGGAGGGGATATTTGCCTTATTTAATATGTTCTTCCATTCTCTGTTATTTTCAAAGTCAGGGCCTTAAGATCGTGAAAAGTGAAAAGGCTGATAGATGGGTCAATCTATACCCTCAGCGCAGATAATCAAGAGATCCGGCAGATAGCAGCTCAGGATGCTGACCTGGTGTTGGAAGCCTCCCCACTATCCCACTGCTCTAAGACTTAGCCTCTGTGCTCAATTCATGTTGTAGGTTTTCTCCCTCAGAGTCTGACTCTGTTCCTGTACATCAGGAAGAGACTGACAGACGAGGGCACATTGGCTTGTCTTCAGATTACCTGAAAACCACAGAGATTTCTGACTGTCAAACTGCATGTGATGTCATCATCTATAGTTTATAGATAGAAGTTTTGTGTCAGTTATATATAAACTCTCAAAGATTTACATTTCCTAAACTTTGTACTAGAAAAAGACCAGTAAAATCTTCTCATGTATCTTCAAAATAATAATTAATTGCAGTAGGTTGAATGTCAAGAGAGGACACAATTTCATTTTGTTCTAGATGGCAGCCTCCCCTTATCCAAGCCCCCAAGCGGTTGCCTGGAACCCTGGATAGTAGAAGCCTGGCATGTACTATGCTTCTGCTTATACACACCTTCCCACAACCCAGTTTAACACAAACCAGAGACACTTAGGAATAGACAATCACTGATAACACAATTAATAGTTAGAAGAATTATTGTAATATAATGAAACTGCCAGCATGGCCACTTGCCCTTTGGGGCCATTATTACACAAGATAAGGGACACTGAGAAACGAGTACTAAGAGATCGTGACAGCTGACATGATAAGGGAGATGGCTGCTGAGTGACTCACAGGCCGCTAATGTGCACAGTGGCTAACCCTGGACAAAAGGCTGATTCACATTCTAGACAGGCAGAGGACAGTTCCAAAGGCTTACGATTTAAACCATATGCATTGCTGGTCTGTGGGATTTTCCACTTAACATTTTTGGACTGTGGGTGACCCTAGGTAACTAAGACCCAAAGGACCCATTGCCATGTTGACAGATTTGCTGCTTAAATATCAGCTACTGTTTCTGCCTTTTGTTGACTTGTGGCTGAGGCTCTTAGAAGCCTCTGGTGTGCAGCTTTCTGGAGAAGTGTGAGGTCTCTGGATTTCCTTTGACAATGCTCCAAGAGCAAAGAGACATTTTGTCAACAGTGACTCTGACATTACTGCATATTGCCACGTTACAGTGACAGAGCCTAGATGTTTCAGAAATATAGCTTGGGGTTTTTAATTCTCTATGTCCCCAGAATTTCCAAGAGAATGGCTGAACATTCCTGTCCCTTACCGCGGTCCAGGGAGGTACTTGCGCAGTTTATTTGCAGCATATTTTCTTAGCTTACAGTGTTTACAAAGTGTCCATTCAGCATTTGGCTTTCCTCCTCCTACTGGGGCCCATATGGAGCACATGGACCTATGCTATACATCACGATTTCATCCTAGAAGCATCTGGTCTGGGACAGCATCCCTCCTCTCCAGTTTTATGTATGATACTCCCTTGCTTTTACAGTTCTGCTTTTAAGACTCAAATGGTCCACCCCAAGGCAGCTGCCATGTTCACAGTACACATACTCCTCCAGGGAGGGCCAGGGCCTCTGCTCCTAAGTATGTCTCCACTCAGCATGATATGAAAGAGCCATCTTATCCCACTGTACCCCAATTGGGCTAATCCTAGAACCAACAATCACAATCTGTAGGGCATAGAGATGGCATACAGCCATGCATACTTTCTTTTGATATATCAATAAACTTTTAGATATGATTACCAAAGAGAAATACTAAATTCCATGCTCCATGAAGTTATTATTCCAGATGGTTCCATTACCGATACTATAGATAATTCCCTATGTCCCAAAGTCACTGCCATCTTCTCACTCTGACCTAGCTAGGCATGCCACAGATGACTGGGTGGAGAGTCCACTCACTGCCTCCCACAGCAGAAGTCTTCATACCTTCTCAAACATCCGAGAGTGGAAAGAAGACGCGTTCAGAAGCATCTTCATATTTATGTAAGTGTCCAAGGGGAACTGGCCTTCAGGTTGTCACTAACTATTCTGTTCAGTGTGAAGTCTGAAAAGGACTCACAGCTGGGTGTGGTGCTACACACCTGTACTCCCAGCACTTGGGAGGCGGAGGCAGGTGAATCTCTGTGAATTTAAGGCCAGCCTGGGCTACAGAGTGAGTTCCCGACAGTGAGGACTATGTAGAGAAACGCTATCTCACAAAGGAAAGAAAAAGAGGAAAAGGGTTCCCAAAATGACAACGGAATGGGTCTTACCTTCAGAAAGGCTTTCTTTTCCAACGTGTTCATGATAAATGGAGGGATGGCTGTAATAAAGACAGGGCCATTTAAATCTTTACTTAACGCCTGCCTTCAGTTGCACTTCTGTAACACGCTGATAGAAAGCTCTGTCACTTTTAGGCTATTACATTGGCAGAGTGAAAGACCCAAACCAAAGCCAACGTAGAACTGGAGCTGAGTGGAAACTGGGGTGCAATACTGTTTTCAGGACGTCTGGAAATCAGGGCTCAGGAGATGTATTGGGGGCTCAACAGCCTTTTCTTGGGAGTGACAAGCCTGCTGGTCCCTAGATACGATCACAGACCACACTGGCACCCCACTAGAGTATAGAGGGGTTCCTCAGGTCAATCAGATAATGCTGATCTCCTCCAGTTAGCTGAAATGCAACATGATCAATGCTGTCTCTCAGTATCT